>NC_063200.1:34570734-34692899 GCF_017589495.1 Alosa alosa
TACCTTTTTTTAACGACACCTGATATCGACACGTAATCTAACCTAAATAAGTGTTGCTGTTATTATCATTAGGCTATATCTTATCACAGTCTGATTAAATACATATTGATAGTCATACATTGTGTAGTTGTTTGTAAGAGACATCGTTGTTAGTTGTGACAGATTCTTAGTGAAAAAATATATGTGCTGCTCTTTCGTAGATGCTAAGTATATTAGCTTATAGCATGCTAAATCATGCTAGCATTAGCCACTTGATAGGTAAAGTAAAAGGGCTCTGCTATATTGATCCGAAGTAACGTTAGCCATAGTCACGATCATTTACAGTCCTACTGGTTCAAATGGTTTATTGTAACCAGTGATTGCCGCCACCATCGTTGCAACTTCATTTGAATACACTTAAGTCACTGGGAGAAGGCGATGTTAAGTTTCATTAAGTTAACTCTTGCTTAGTTTTGCACGAATGGCAATAAACGTCACCTAGCCTGCTAGGTCGACAACCTCGGTATGACCATTTATTAATTAGCCAGACAAATAACGTTACTTGTTTTTTAGTGAACACATATTGGACCATAGCTTAACGTGAGGAGGGATTCAAAGTTACAAATGGACAATTTGCTTAGTATGCTCATAACAGCAGTATCTGAAAATGCTGAGTTAAGGTATCGTTGTTACCTGCGATTGCACTGCTGGAGAAGCATTTTGCATTGGTATGATTTGATCAGGTCTTGCCAGTGATGTGTAAATCCTCCCGTAGACGTACCCCACTTCAAAATAATATGTCTAAATTGAAAACTGTGACAACTCATCATAGGCTCTCTCAATATGTCTGTAATCGTATGACTCTACCACAGGGTTGCTAGTACTAGTCTTTCACCAGAGAGGGTGCTCCATTATAAATCAAAAATGTAATATTGCAGCCTTCATGTCAGCTGTAAAAATATGAGAACATGGACCTACTACATCAGGATACTCTGTAAACATTTTACACATAATCAGGAAGCAACAACTGTTCAGTGAGTCATGTGTTTAAAGTGGTACTACATTTAAAGAAATATATTTTTATTTTTTGCTTCAAGTGCATAAGAAAATACCACATTATGATGATGGCTAGGTTACACTTTTGTCCAAAGCGATATACAAATACAAAACAATATAATACTTAAATTTAACAGGTATCAATCAATAGCCTAATGAAATAAACAATGAAAATGAGGGGAATGAACAATGCCCATTCAATCAATAATATAATAACAATAACATGGTAACACTACATTAAGGAGAATATCAATAATAAACAATGTCAAATTAATCAACAGCCTAATGAAAATAACACAGTACTATACAAACCATAACACTTAAGACATACCTGTCAACACTCCCGTTTTTCCCGGGTTTCTCCCGTATTTCAAGGTCATCTCCCAGCACCCTCCCGTTTTGTTATTTCTCCTGGAAAACTCCTGTAATTTGCATGGCCATCAAACTTCATTTTAAAATCATTGATCCTTTCAGGTTGCCAGATTGTGTATGAAATACACCCTACACATAGCAAATGGTAACGAATCTTAACCAATTTAGTTTCAATTTCAACCGATAAAACAATTTGTCATAGGCTAAAACCTGGCAACCCAAATGAGAAGATAGGGTGCCCCAAGATGGGAAAGAAGACAGAAGAGCAGAACCCCAAGATGAGAACACAGAAGACCAGAAGGCAGCGGGGCCTAGTTGAATGGCCTACTCATCAGAACTTAGTTGTTGTGAAATTGTTGCTGCAGTTTAATTTTAATTGATTAACAGATACATTCAATTGTATCAAAACCATAATCAGACTGTTGTTGTATTGATTCAAGACCAAACATGAACTTATTCACCCATATTTACAGAGAACTGTATGATAAAATCTGACATCAAGCAGCTTTGGAGTTTTCTCAGTAGGCTGCAGGCAAAGGCAGCTGGTGGATACATAACTAAGACAATACAGATCAAACACAGGCATCCACAAGGTAAATTGGCAAAAGGCATTAAATGCAACGTTTGGGCAAAATGCAGTGTTGAAACACATGTAATCAAAGCCTAATGAAAATAAATGTTGACAAACCATGACTTAAGAAGCGCTTAATGAACTAAGTGCATGTTGAACAGATATGCCTTTTGACCCCTCTTAAAAGACCAAAAACATCACAGGAATGGAGAGCACTGGGCAACTCATTCCACCAACATGGAACCACTGAGGGAAAGAGTCTTGAATTTTTAAACCTAGCGTTTAAGACTGGTCGACACAACAGATGCTCAACAGAAGACTGCAGTGGGCGGTTGGGGATGTACATCTTGATCGTTGAATCAAAATAACAAGAAGCAGATCCAGTCAGTGTCCTATAGGCCAAAGTGAGAGATTTAAATTTAATTCTGGCAACTATAGGGAGCCAACGGAGAGTAACTAGGAGAGGGGTTGCATGTGTCCTCTTAGGCTGATTGAAGACCAGGCGTGCTGCGGCATTATGAATGATACTTCAAACAAAAGAAATAAAAACATTCAAAATTGATTTAGTATCAACCAATAATTATTCTGATATTAATGTTCTTCTAACTTCTACATCTGTGTGTAGGCTACTGTTAAATACCAAGCAATGGCCTCTGACTTTTAAATACCAAGGCAGTTAAATGCAGTGGTATAGTCTATGTGATAAACAGGACTACACAGTAAACCCACTTAAAAAGCATCACCATCTCAGTATACCCAGAAAAGGCAGTTCAATGCAGTGGTATAGTCTATGTGATACACAGGACTACACAGTAAACCCACTTAAAAAGCATCACCATCTCAGTATACCCATTTAAAATAGGCAAGGATTGCTCACAGTATACCCACCACTACAGCTAACTAGACTACACCACTGGTTAAATGGCGCATTGCAATTTACAATTTGTGTGAGTTCAGGGGCATACAGAAAGTTGAAGTTTGGGTGACATCAATAAAGAAAATAGAAACAAAGTGATGTGCACAGCCTCAAGTATGAATGATGTCACGTTAACAGAAGGTTCAGAGCAGCGGCAGACCTATCTTGGTGCCACGCAAGTTATTGAAAGTCATGTGTTTCAGAATGTAGTGGTGCTGTGCCATGTCCCGTGTATAAGGGGCTTCAGGTTGATTCAGTGACAGTGGGTGATGTCAGGGAGATGAATGTCTGGGAACTTGGAGAAAGGGGGAGGACATGCCACCTCAGACCACCCCAGCCAAACCACTTCACGTAGGCATTCCCTTGCAGACTAATGGAGACCACCTTGCTGCCACCTCCAGTACATTCAGCCATCACCCATACCTTATCTGCAAAAAGGAAAGTTACAATAAAGTTAGTCAGACAATTTTACAACATTACAAAGCATATAATGAGGCACTCAACACAACTAGTAATACCAATGAATTAAATATATTTGTGCAATAAATGTCACTGCCTACCTAATGTTAACTACACGTTTAAACATGCGATTTTAATATTAAATTCTATATTTAAATATGTGAATGTTATCAACTTGCGTCAGCTTGAAAAATAATGTTATCAGTATGACTGATCATGGACGTTAGATGACAAATTGAGGTGTTACTTTCTCAATGTTCACCGATATACCTGGAAATTTGTGACTGGTTCTTGGCGTAGTGTTTAATGCAGGCGTTTCATTTATCGATCATTCACTTATGCGGTCCACAACTACCAACCTACCGTCACAGAAGTAGCTCTAACGGAGGTGTCTTTGTCATTAACGTTAGAAAAAATGTAACTAGGCAAACTGGCTAGTAGTTACATTAATATGACAGGTTGATGAGGTCCATGCTTCATATAACGTCAACTTACGTTGCTTTATCACATCATAAACTGTACTGACTGTGTAATCTCCATGTAAGTTACAGTCAATGGTTATTCCATGTTGAGATGGCATACATTCGGATGGAGATATTTGAAAACAGCAAAAACTAATAAAACCGACTAAACATGCATCGACTACTACGGGAGCTGTTTGCTAATCTTCATCTCAACGACTAACTTAGCATACCGTTTACAGTAACAGTAATGTAGCTGCTAACGTTAGCATGTAATTCGCCTGTCCGTATTTCTGTTGTTAGCTGATTAGTATTCACCATACTAATTTCTCACAGTCTGTAATCAACATAATAAGCTCTCTTAGACGTATTTAAGAACAACAATAGACAAAAAAAAACTTTTCAGTTGATACACAACACTTACCAGACAAGAACAAACCGAAGACTGTTGTTTGTGCTGTTTAGCTAACTCACAGCCGCTAAATTCATCCAGCCAGCTAGCCGTTGGCGCCGAGTCGACCTGTGTTGTGGAAAAGAGAAGGGGGCGGGTTTCACTCGACAAGGGGCGTGTTTAACTTGCTGAGTGGGCGTGCCTGACCGTGACTCCTCTTCACTGCGCATGCTTCTTTTGCTGGTTGCAAATTTTCCAAGATGGCTTCAATTCCATAGAACACTGCTGAATGCAACCACACTGTCCAGTTCTATATATACAGTCTATGGTCCAGTTGTTAGCATGCTAGCTAGCCTCTTAGCTAAGGTAACATTTTAAACGGAGAAGTGTAATTTTTTTGAAATGACAACTAGCTGAATAACATTACTGACATTAGTTAAAGTGGATAGTTTATACTCAAGCAAATTTGGAACAGTATATTAAGTTTTAAGCGAAGTCCTTCAACTACTAGTCACTTGTTAGCGCATATCTGTATTGCCATAGCTACTCCCATCCACTTGTATGGTGTTTTAAGCTAGCGTTAACTAGCTAGCTAGCTCGGTACACATGACTAATTCAATTATTTATATCATGCCCTAAAGAATGATTCATTGGTATCATACATGATTATAGACAATGATACTGTGAACACAATTATGTTTATCTGTTCTTATTGCTTATTAAGAGTGAAAGTTTATTTAGTGACGTAAGGTGACACTCCCACTTATGCAGACCGGAACTGTCCCGTTTTGCTCCCATAGTAATGAATTATGTTGCTCTATCTTGCTAGTAATCAAGGATCTTTGGTCACATGGTTAACATAGTTAACATGTTAGCATTGTTAACATAGTTAGCATGTTTAACAAAACGTCTAGAAAACGTTAGTTAAGTTAGCTAAGTAGCATGGTTAGCATAGTTAGCATTGCTAACATAGTTAGCATGTTTATCAAAACTGCTAGAAAATGTTAGCTAAGTAGCATGGTTAGCATGTTAACATTGCTAGCACTCAAATTGTCAAATATCTACCTATACACAGCCATTAAACTATTTGAATATCAACATTCATTAAACTGCTAGAAAACATTAGCTAAGTACCATGGTTAGCATGTTAGCACTGCTCTAAAACATTAGCTAAGTAACATGGTTAGCATAGTTAAAAATCTTAGCATAACTGCTAGCAAACATTAGAGCCATTCCAACTTTCAGTTATCGTCAAATATCTACCTATACACAGCCATTAAACTATTTGAATATCAACATTCATTAAACTTCCAGTCTGTCAACAACTTTTAAACTATTTACCTTCAACTTTTAAACGGTCTACTTTTAAACTATCAACTTTTATTAAGCTATGCAACCACCATGTCCATCACCGTAGTAACCATCTCTGTATTATCTGTTTTAACTATACATGATATTTTACATCACAACTTTAGCATTTTCATGCACTGGTAATTCCTTGGAATTGCATTTCTAGTTGTTTACGATATTTTGATCAGACACATTCCTTTGCCATCACGTCTTATGATTTATGTTTATTATATTTAACAATTAAGCTAAATTATGTTTGCACAGTTCTGCTTACATCCCGGTTCGGTTGTGTTCTCTTTATCATAGCAAAAAGATGTCTTCTCCCAGACTTGAGATACTTCATAACATTGATCCACTCTATGTGGACATTGCACCATGTAAGTATTGCACTTGGATTGCTTTAGCCTTTCTGTTTGTCCTGTTTGTTTGTTTTTTAGTTTGTTTGTTTGTTTGTTTATGGAGGATGGTTAAACGTTCCACAAGTGATCAGTGTATGTTTTATACATTTAGATTGTTTAGGAAAAAAATAACCCCTGTACAGTAAGCCGTTCCAGAGTATAGTGCGGCAGGTTAAGTCCATATTCCAGGACAATCGTTCACTTTGTGATACAAGCACCAAAATTGGCATGAATAATCACTAGAACCTACTTTTTGAGGAAAGCACATTAGCCACCTGAAAATCCAACATGGTGGCCATTTTTCAAGATGGCCGCCACATCAAATGTAAGAAAAAACGTTTTTGCTGTAGAACTTCAATGGCTGGGCGTATTTACATGATCTAGGCATCAATTTGTATGTATTTTAACATGGCAAAATAAATGGTGCAAAGAAAGAAATCTATTTCAAGGCTAGTTTCCAAGATGGCGGCCAGAAATAGTTGGACTGCACTCAAAAATCGTTTATCGAAGTTCACTCTCGAATATCGTTGATCCTCTTTCTCACTCGAATATAATTTATTCTCTCTCTCGAATATCGATCAAGGCCATACTTCTTTAAGTTGGGAAGACTGATGTCATAAGAGGAAGATGAAGAGTCCACAGTTTCAATTCTGGGAGCTTGTGATGTCAATGCAATTGGTGATGTTCTCTTTGATCAGGTCTTTCAGAGAAGCAAACTTCACTTTGTATTGTGAATCATTGTCTGCACTCATCCCCTTCTTCTTTGCAAACAATAATGTCAACTATGCTAGATGGCTTAGAGACATGATCTCTTTACAACAAACACATCCTCAGTTGGCCAATGAATGTCAGCAAGGGAACTTTGTGGTCCACAAGACCCACAGAGTTTTCCGGATTGGCTTTTGATCAAGCCCATGAACAGGCCAATGCAATTGTCAAAGGTGATGGTAGTGCCATTGGAATAACTGAGAACCCATCAGCCCTAATGCAATGGATGGTATCTGGACCAGAGTTTAATTATTTGGTTTCTCAGTATGAGTCTGCATCTCAGGCCAAAGTAGCTAGTGAGGATATCCGACACCATGAACCAGACTAATCAGTCTCGGAAATCCTTCACAGACAAGGTCCAGAAGTTGTTTGGTGTAATGAAGGACCTGGGCAACCCTTTTTAGGAGGAGTCCAGAGATCTTCTCACACTAGAGTCAAAAGCCATTGCACACCCTAGTGCCGCTGAGCTTGTTGGCCCTCATCTTGAGTGCATGCTTCAATGGTTTGGGTGATTAAGCTTCGTTTTACACACCAATTAAAAAGAACAACACTGACTTCTTTTGCCAAGAGTCAGGTTCAGGTGACCGTAAGAAGCCAATTCTTTAAGCATAAAAACCAGTCTTTCCCTGCATCATTGAGCAAAGTTGAAGTTGAAGCTTGTCAACATTCTGGAAACTCTTATTTATCCTCCAGACAAAGGATGAGTGTTCTCTTGTTTATTCATTGTCTCCAAAGGCCTCAGTGACATTTGAAGAATATGCTGTTTAATAAGTTATTCCAAAGATACATGCCTATCAAAGTATGCTTGGACAGACATCGTATTTGACGTTTACTGCAATTCCAGTCTGAAGGCTGAAACACGATCAAAATGAGGCAAGGGCCACAGAGTGTTTGACAAAACTAAAGTACCACCTAACTGGAAAAGCTTCCTGCGAGACAATGACAAGACTGAACTTTTTGGATTTCTAGCTTACCTAATTGTGTCTTGGTGTCCAGACAATGTGGTGATTGTGACCAAAGAAGAAAATGTTTTTTGCATAAACCTGACAGCCTGGAAGGCCTAAGTCCTTGCAACCATGAAGAGGCTGACACTAGAATCTTTCTGCATGCCTTTGTGGTGTCAAATCCACATTAAATAATACAACATCAAAAGAAGTCCGCACACTGTGGATGTATACTGCAGATGATGGCTTTAATGCACTCCGGAGCATTAGTTAGTGAAGCAAGTAAGTAAGTGAAAGCAAAGTAAGATAAGTGAGCAGTGAGCTAAGTAAGCTCAGTAAGCTAGCATCCTCTGGCTGTTGTCCAGCCTTTATACCCCTTCAAGTCATCCCAGACAAGACACTCTTTGTTTACAGATAACTGACCAAGTAATGGTACTTCACCTTTGCCCTCTCATCCTGTTATTCCCCCATTCTTTAGGTTTTGATCACATTTCCTGGCGCCAAACCTTATTGATGACCCTGTCAGCCAGATCTGCTCTTTCCCTTAAACCAGTCTTCCTTTCCCACACTGAACATACTACAGACTTCAGTTTCACAAAACAGTGATATTACACAGAATGAAGATACTACATAAAAGATATATAAACTAAAGGATATATGTCAATAAAAGTCACGACACCTTTCATGCAGTTGCGTGTATCCTATGTTGTGTTGACCCTGTGCGGATTGGGAGTCGAGCGTGCTGACAATTGAGCTAAAAGCCCAGGCTACTAGCTCGCATGCCAGCAGCACTCTTGAGGCATCGGGGAGTGAGGTTTACCAACGTTCCACACACACAGCTAAGCTACATGCGCAACAGAAGAAATTTGTATATATTTAACTGAAAAGAACATGCACTTACTTACCCCCCTCCCCCTGCTGAAGTTACCTAACCAACATATGTTTTATTAACAAAAAACTATTTAATTATGCTAGAATTAGTACTAAAATGTGCTATTTTTCCCATTAATTGCATCTATCTTCACAATTTAACACATTCTTTGACATGTTATCGTAGAATTGGAAAGTCCAGACCCTTTTACCTACAGTGGGGAGAATAAGTATTCGAACCCATGCTAAAGTTGACTAAAAAGAGGAATATAAAATCTGTTAGAAATTGATCTTAATGCCTTAATTAAAAAAAATGATTAAAAATCCAACCCGAACACCAATTTTAGTGAATGAAGAATGTATCGTAAATAAATAAATGTTCTTCCTTAAAATACAGGGGTAATAAGTATTAGCCCCCTATGTTAAATTCCTATAGAGGCAGGCAGATTTTTTTTATTTTGAAAGGCCACTTATTTTATGGATCCAGGATACTATGCATCTTGATAAAGTTCCCTTGGCCTTTGGAATTAAAATATCCCCACTAGTGCTGTCAAACGATTAAAATTTTTAATCACGATTAATCGCTGAATTCCTATAGTTAATCACGATTAATCACATATTTTATCATATGATTAAAATTCTATTATTTTGCATTTCTGAACTTTCCACAAGTCCATATTAACAATAAAGCAATTATTGTTTATCTTGATTGGGATTCAAATGAAAGCCATAGGTCTATTTGATTATTTCAAATCAAATTTTAAAAGATGTGCAGCAGACCTGAGGCAACACAATATATTCTTCAGAAATATAGCTGATATAAACGGAAATAAATGCTACTGCAGAAGTGCATGCACAAAATAAGGAACTTTTCAACATGAGTGCATTGCCATTTTATAGGCCTACAGTCTATGGTGCACTGTCACTTGCCACACACATCAACGCCGAAGTTTTTAACAGGCAAACACTGGATGAACAATGGATTTTATGGAGCAGAGACCAAATATAACCAGAGACTTTCTAATGTGGAGACACAGCACTCAAAAAATACTCCATAGAAATGCATGGGGCTAGTTTGTCACGCCAATATGGCCGTTGTCTACACATATCCCACCCCTTCCTCGGCAAAACGTCGACATGTAAATACATTGAGCCAATCATGTGGTGTGATGTGAATACATTGAGCCAATCATATGGTGTGTTGTGAAGACATCATGCCAATCATTTGTTGTGATCTCGCCGCTGGAGCAAGATTGGTGTTGTGAAGCCTTGCGCACGCGCAGTTCGAGCCAAAGACTGTGCCCGATGAGTGCCCATAAAACGTTGGTATATGACCGCCGAGTGCAGAGTGCATCGCAAATAGTAGCAGCCAAAGATGAATGTTGATAACAGAACAAGTGACGGTGAAAAAATCTTTGGCGGCACACAACTAATGCGTCAGCCTAGGCTACTCTTTGGCCGGCTCGTTAGCCCAACCAAGTGTGTGCAGCATGCCTTTTACGTAGCCTACTAACGGCGCATCATTATAAAGATACATTTGATCTGCATCACGCCCCATTTTAGCGGAAAACATGTTAACATTATATCATTGAAAGACAGCTAGTAATCACACGTTGACGTTACATCTAGTTATTAATTCACAGGACATTCAATCATTTTACTAACACGGCAGTTATGAAGAATTGTGTTTATGTAACTTACTCATGTCGAAACGATGTACATTACCAACCTTATTCGCTTGCAATACCCCATGTATTATACAAATTTAGCATGTACACTTACCATATATCCCATGCAAAACGGTTAGCTTGCTAGCTAGCTAACTGTGGAACTTCAGTATAACATACCCAATTATCTCACCTAGTTGAGTTAGTAAGTTTACTATAAGCACGTTTCGCTGTCCACTTTGATGCAGCATAGATTTCCATTATATCAGTCATCTTCTTCCCCCTAAAAGGGGGCGTGTATGCAGCACATACAACGTTCTGTTCCATTCCATTCGTCAGTGCGTATTGTTTAGTTTCCGGTCTGGCTAGATCGGTGTGGTGTTGTAGTTGTTCTAACGTTACTAGTTGTTGCAACAGCATGTGAAAAAACTACAAAGTTTGTTACACAAAAATGAACGTTAATCAAGCGATAAAAAAATTGACGCCGTTAAAATAGGTTTCCGTTAACGCCGTTAATAACGCGTTTAACTGACAGCACTAATCCCTACATCACCACATACCCTTCACCATACCTAGAGATTGGCATGGTGTGTTTTTTTTTTTTTTTTTGTTAAGTCTATTAGCTGGTTTGATGTTCATTGAGTTCAATGCAAATCGAACCAGCTAATAGGCTAACTGAAAAATACACCATGCAAATCTCTAGGTATGGTGAAGGGTCAGAGTTTCCGCTAGACAAAAATGGTGCCGGTCAAATATCCTATTATCGCTTCTTAATTAGTCAAATTGAGGAAAACTGGAGACAGGCTATGTAGCTTAAATAATGACATAATCAGGTTGTATAGAATGCAACATGTTCATTAGCCTAACTTAAACATGGCTAACAAGATCTAGCCAGTATATTTTCATGGACAGCAAGAGTCCGCTTCGTTCGTTGTTTTAAAAAAGGCTACGTTGTTTGTTGCTGCTACCCACGTTATCTCCATTGGTGACTGTTTACTTACACAGATGTGCACACACAAGAATGAGCGCTCACACCACTACCCCCTAATGCTATGCCTCTTTATTTGATAAACAAATCAAGAAATGTTTCCTATTCTGGGAAATGTTTAGTTTCTTTTTCTTTCGGCCGCGGTCCAAAGATACCGTTTAATTGTGCCAGAAATGATCCGCGGACCAGCAATCTCCTCGACGAGGAGGCCCTAACCCTGCAGATCATAGACAGAGAACGCATAGGCCTACTGTATGCTTTGGGTAAAGAACACTTTGCATGTCCAGTGTACACGGAGAATGACAGTGTCTTGAGCGCCGCACCCCATAACTCCCAATGTCACTGATTCCGGACAGATCGCCCGACACTTCTGATTTTTATCTGGTGGGGGTGGAGTTGACCGGACATCTGAGGCTTCAGACGTTACCAATTTATCATCATCCATCGCGTCTGGCCTCTGAAACTTTTAAAGCTAGTCTGCCTGGGCCTGGCAATGTTTGAACCGCCTCACTCATTTGTTTGTTGTCTAACATGGACGTTTTAAGCGTGCGCTTCCTATTTGAAATGCAGCATAGGCTATGCGTGTTGTTTAATAGCTTACTTTTGAAACGGTAGAGCCTGTTAATTTAAAAACATAGCCAGAGGACGTATAATATAGGCTTACATATTAGGCTAAGGCTTATTCTCAAATTCAGATTGCGTTAGGGGACGGGATTATTAGCCAATTTCAATTTAGAGATTTAATTTTGTCGGACATTTCATTTTTTTTTTCGGCCAATGTCCGGTAATTACCGGACAACGGAAACTCTGTGAAGGGTATGTGGTGATGTGGGGCTATTTTAATTCCAAAGGCCAAGGGGACTTTATCAGGATGCATAGTATCCTGGATCCATGAAATAAGTGGCCTTTAAAAATAAAAACATTTATTTATTTATTTACGATACATTCGTCATTCACTAAAAGGCGTGTTCTTAAAGGTTGGATTTTTACTAATTTGTTTTTAATTTAGGCATTAAGATCAATTTCTAACAGATTATTTTATATTCCTCTTTTTAGTCAACTTTAGCATGGGTTCAAATACTTATTCTCCCCACTGTATATTAAGATATCAAGATCAGCAAAATATGATTATCCAATCCAAGTCAAAAACCAAGTATAATGGCTTTCAATGGTGGCCATCTTGGAAAATGGCGGCCATATTGGATTTTTTGTGTGGCTAATGTGCTTTTTGGATAAAGTGGGTCCCAAAGAATATTTGTGCCAAGTTTGATGCTTGTATCACAAAGTGAACGATTGTTTCACTAATCTGCCGCACTATAATCCGGTTTTGAATTTGCAGCAATATATATATATATATATATATATATATATATATATATATATATATATATATATATATTGCTTTTTGCAGTTTGTCAAAGAAGCCTTAAAAGATCACAAAATGCTAATCATGCATGTAGGCTATTTGAGTTTCTTAAAGCTGAGCTGTGCTTAAATTGTTCAATACATGATTTCATAACAGGCCAAATAGAAAATAAATGTTAAATAACGTACAGATTTACAGTTCTATGTAATATTTCATGTTTTAGTAATGCTTCATATAGTGATGCAGGTCTACTGCTGTGATTAGGCTAAATACAACTTTGATCAATTTTATGTATCCTACAGTAGGCCTATACCGGTAGTTAACTTTGGTATTGGTGTCCTGACGTGTGGCCTTTGTGCCCCACGCCAAATATGCCCAACTGAAGGCTAAGTGGCCTTGCCCTTAAATTGATGAAATTCCAAGCCTGGACACGACAATAACATAATAATTATCTTTGTGCTTAAACAAAACAAAAGGGTACACTGTTGGTCTCCCACCATATGTGCTGCCATCATCACAAATAATTTGTCCCTAAACATTGAATCCAATCCACCATCCCCTCTGATTTATTTTTTTTACAACTAGAGTACTGGTGGACTGTGAGGGTCATTCAAATAATTGCAATCATTCAACTTATATGTTGTAGTCACTCTTGTGGTGATGAAAGTTTACAATGAAGTGATCTTATGTCAGTCACTCTTGCCCTGCCTACAGTTTGGTGAACTGTAAAAAAGAGAATTATGGTGATTTTATGGTAATTATGGTAATTATGGTGAACTGTAAAAAAGAGAATAAAAATGTTTCAAAATCGAAGCCATGACATGTCATAGCCATATATGTCAGAAATATAGGAATCCTAAGATCCTGATTGTATGTGGTTCATCTGGTAAGAACAGTTAATTTTACATCAAAATGAATGTTTCATGTGTATTTGTTCAGGTTCAAGTGACCCTGGGCTGACCTTACCTCCAGAATTTGCTCATAGGCCTGTGCCTATCTCCAGAATCAACCAGTCTGACAGTTTTGATGTTCGCATCCATGCTGCCATCCGCTATAGAGAGTGGAAGCTACTGACCGGTTACCCAGGTAAAATCATAAAAACCATACAGTATGGGTCCAAGACTCTGGTCTGGGACAAAATTATTTAATTTTGAGAGAGAATTAAAATTTAATGGTTGGCGATATTTGACCATTTGGCTTTTTGGTGCCAAAATGGTATGTGTTGAAAGTAGTATTTTTGTTCTTGTGTGGCTCCTCTGGTCTTTTCTTGCCTGAATTTTCATCATCAGCAATGTACAGTACCCTCCAGAATTATTGGCACCTTTGGTAATGTTGACTAAAAACAGGTATAAAAAATAATCTTTTGATGATTCATTCATAACATTACTACGACGGAGTATTAGGGCCACACATGAAGAAACAAATATTTTTTGCCATGACGAGATTCAACTCAACGTGTCGACATTAAACTCAACATTTTGAGAATAAAGTTAGTTTGGAGAGAGAACGACCGCTCGGGACGATTGAAAGGGAGGACGAATGAAACATTGCAGTTTTCTTCGAGTGCAACAATGATTAGACATAGGCTAGGCCTACATCATGTGGACAAAACATAGAACATATTAACCTCCGTTGCTTAGCCAAATATTTTCCTGTTATCACGGAGTTACAGGCGATAAATGCGATGGTCAAAAGTAAACGTCATTAGCGGTTTATTTATTTATTTATTGTAGGCCTATTATTAAAGAGTGTTTTTCATCTAAAGGTTCAACTTCATGCTTATGCACTAGACTAGGTATACTAAGTGGTATACTCCCCAATCCCAGACTTTTTTACATTGCATATTTGTTTGTAATGGATGCAAAACAGCCTATTGCTGAATGTCTATGGAGGGACGAATGAAGCTGTCCTCCCTACAAGGCAACCCCATTCTAAGTAAATGCACTAGGCACAGCGGGGAAAGTCATTTAACCATCCAAATGATTTCTAAATGGGTTTATTACGTTGAAATAGTTACCAAGTTCCCCTTTAATGTCGACATGTCGACTTTAAAGTCAACATGTTGAGTTTAATCTTGCCATGTGTGGCCCTAATACTCCGTCGTATTTTACACATTCAAAATAAAGAATGTATCAACAGAAGTTGTTAAGAAACGAACATGACATGTACAGGCTAAAGTATTACCTTGAGAACAACTTCTTTATTTAACCCCTTATTATAGCTCTGAAGGGTGTATCCAGAAAGCTTCACATTGTAATACAATTACAGATCTATGTATCTGCCTCTTTTTGAGCACTTCACTTTCTCTATATCTCATACTTGAAGGGTACTGATGTTGTGTTTAAGAATAAAGTGAACCACCACAGGGTAATCTCAGTCATTTCGTTTGATGGTACTTTTATGTTCGCTTATTCTTTGTTTAAGAGATCAACTTGTTTTACCAACATAGACTAGGCCACACAGACAGGTTATATGGCATCAATTTGATGCCTATTGTATTGAGAATCAAAACCCAGAATCTGAGAATGAAAACTCAGAATCTGTAACCAAGACATAACATTCTGTAAACAACAACAAAAATGTTTTTCAAATGTCATATTTCACATATATAACAGTTTAATTTCATATTTTGCAAAGTCATTCTGTCTGCTATTGGAGAGGTCCATTTCAGTATCGGTTCTCTCAGTCTCGCTCTCAGTTCTGAAAGATTGTTGCTTGAGGTTTGGCATGAATTTGACAGCAGGTGGGCAGGATGTATTGCCCATCTTTCTGGTAACCTTATGTTGGTCTTACATTTTACGATTTTCATGCGATTTCACAGTCGGCGACTAAATTTCCAAAATCGGACAGATATTATGGGAGTTGTACTGGAGTCGCGGCACACTTCCATCAACTAGATTGTTTATTGTAAGGTGCTAATCTTAGCAGTTTTAAGTCAGTCATAGTCAATCTTTTTCTAGTTTTGCCGCTACGACAAAATCAAACATGTTTGATATTATTGCAAGTCTTTTAGTGGTGGCTCATGCAAATAATGAGTGAACAACATAAAAAACAAAAGTGACCTCTCTCCAACACCAAACAGGAAGGGGCAAAATAGACAGCTGTAGCCTATATGATAATTTGTTATTTAGTTTCTTATAAATTATTAGTCGGCTATTCCATGTGACAGAACAACTCTATATCGGTTAGGGATGTCACACATGAGCCAGTGCTGCAGAGACATGAAAATATGGCTAGGTTAATATGAGTAGGCTATTGTTTGAGTTCCTGTTGATATCTAGTGCACGATGGGAAATAATTTAAAGGAATCAGTGACCCTGCAAAGATCCCTAGTCATTGCAAAATCATAGTCTTTGACTAGTCTGTGACTTAAAAACTTGATGACTCGTCTTTTGTGTAAGTCTTTCAGTGTAAGGAGGCCATTAGTTGTTTACTTTTGTATCTTTTTTGGAAGGAAAAAAACAAGTTCTATTTTTACAGTGCAGGGATGACAGAAGGATACTTGATTGCAGTGTCATAGCAACGGCAGCAATATTGGATTTCATTAAAAACAAAAGTTTTCTCAGGCCACAACTTTTTTTCTATTTGTCACGGAATTTGGCACAGATGATCTTCAAACCAATCCTCACAAAAGTTATTTATTTTTGATTTACGAAGTTGATCACCTAATACAGCTAATCAAAATTGATGGTGAAGTCTCCAAACAGGAAGTGAGGTCCTTTTTAAGCCAATCTTTGGACAATTGCCATGAAATTTGCTGTGAGTGTTTATTTGGTTGTTAAGTCTGATGCCACATATCGTCTTTGGGCCCAACAGCTTTTTCGTCCAAAAAAGTAGTACAACCTGTGAACCTGTTCACCATCATCTCCGTTTCAGTGAGGGTAAAAAAAAAATCACTTGACTAACAGACAGGGGCATAGCCAGGATTATTTTATAGGGGGGGGGGGGGGGGGGGGGCAGCTGGGTCCAGACTTTTTATTGGGGTGGCACTTGGGAATCAAAACTACTATATGAAAACTACTCAAAATGTTTTGAAGATTAGGATAATTAACTTACACTTAATAGCCTTTGGACTGTCTTTAGACTTTGAAAAAACAAACAACAATTCCGACTGCAAGGTCCCGTACCAAATTGAACCAAGCTAATTGTCCCGAATTTAAGGATGTTTCAGAATGATGCAAAGCATGACCAGCTACAGACAGCAAGTGGTAGACAGAGTGTGATGACAAAAGGCTACCAGAGACTGTTTTTGAGTCACATCATTGCAAAATTTTATATGATGATGCATCATTCCACAAAATGGTTTGTCTTCTATATCAAGTTATTCAATATGCCAAACATATAGCCTTAACTCAAAGTTTAGGCTTATGTCATTTTGATCAGCTACAGACAAGGAGTGACAGACAGAGCCTGATGTCACTTAGGCTACTAGACATTGTTTTTGAGTCACATCTTGCAAATTTCCCCTGGGGATCAATAAAGTATCTATCTATCTATCTATCTATCTATCTATCTATCTATCTAAATTTCATACGATGATTCATCATTCCACAAAATGGTTTGTCTTCTCTATCATCAAGTAACTAAAACAGCTGTTTATGTCATTTTGATCAATAAAAGTCTAATATGCAGCCATGTTTAAATTCTGCTCACTGCACAGTGCACATCCATTTTAATGTAATGTAATATTCAGTATTTATCATTGAATGCTTAGCTGGAATGATATTTTTCACTATTATCCTATTTTTAAAGCAGACCTACCTGCAGGCTAGCCTAGAAATCTAGACGCACCCTAGCGGCAGCAAATTACATTTGCTGCCAGGGCTAGTCTAGCAACTCTCTGTTGGCTTGTGAGCTGGAAAAATCAAACATCTATCAGGCCAATCAAATCGTGTATAGAGACTTTAGGAGAACGTCTAAAATGCACTCATGAATCATATGCATTATACTGAAACAAACACAACAAAAAGACTACATTAAAAACAAAATTAATATGTTTTTAAGTCATCATCCAGGAACTGTTTGTCTACTTTTCTAGAAGGCAATGGTGAATAACATATTTCCGTTTTTATGTGCATCTGCATACATTTGTGGTATGGGGCAAACAGGGTATCACGCTAATGACTCCAGGCCTGGCGGGTGCGTTAGTTCCAATAGTATATCAGTCCTTCAGTCAAAAAAGAACTCAATGTTGCCGATGCACACCAATGTTGCCCATGCAAATTTTAATCCAACCAGTTGTGAAAAGTGCAAAGTGCAAAATGTTTTTGGTCCCATTCAGACCATCATCAGTGCAAACAATCAAAGAGGAGAAACGCCTTTAAATAGACAGTGTCTAGTTGATGCTAGATCTGCCAATCAACTGGCCTAGTTAGGTTGAAGTGCAGTTGGCACTCTGTAAAGCGCCATTAGACATGTGTAATAAGTGAAATTAAATTAAATTGATTTGAATTGGATTTTATTAAAAGGCATTGTCCACCTAATAGGTGGTTGACATACAGCATACATATACAATGTAAGGTGAGAAATATAAAATAAAAAAGTATATTGGAATAGAAATAATGAAGAAAATAAATAATAATTTTGGAAACTATCAAGAATGCAGACATGGAATATTCATTGGGATTTGAAACTACAATTCAAATACCCATTCACCATAATGGTGTTAACAAGTATGTAGATATACACAGTATATTAAGTCTAGAGGAAACGTGTGAGGTCCAACTCATCATTTAAACCATTGGGCTGCAGTTTTTAAATGAAATATCCACCATGCTTCAAGTTGGAGGAGAGCCTGTGCCGCACAGCTCCTCCTACGGGTGAAAAAGACTATCAATGCCGATGAATTTTAAATCAGATCCTGAGTGATTGGCCTCAGAAAAGTGTTGCACAACTGGTGATTTTGGATCCTTTCTACTAATAGCGCTACGGTGCTAATTGAAATAAATATATGACATTGACTGAATTGCAAATTAGGAATGTCCTAATGTCATATTTTTTCCCAGTGGAGAAGCTGGTGAAAGTGTCAGTTTTATGGACATGATTACATGAAGTGCAATTATGACTAGGGAAAAAGTTATGTCATCTAAGCATTCGCAGGGACGTTTAGAAGGATTAAAAGTGTCTGAGTCTACCAACTTATCCTTAAGGTTAGAAGACCTAGAGTGAGTGAAGAGTGGAGAACTGGGAAAGAGCTCAACCAAGAGTCCAACCAAGTCCATGGGCCGTCTGCAGAGCTCTGGAGACATGGATCTGAAGTCCTCTGTAGTTGGAAACGCACCCCTGAGTCGTCCGGAGTAGATGCTGGAAATCCAACTCACAGATCAGCAACTCTCAGTGGACCTCCGATAGCGACGGATCCTCTATTCCAGTCCTGAAATTCCTGCTCGCCTCTAACGTTGGAGTGACGCTAGTTAAGGCAGCTAGCAGGATAGTAGCAGCTCAGTGGACAGCTTGTTCTGGTAGGCAGCCAGTCTTTTTGGTTTCCGACAGCCTACACTCTGTAGGCTACGTGCCTCTCTGACCATGGCGATGACAGCTTTCATAGCAGTTCCCAAAGACCGCAACGTTAACGATAGCAACAGATGTCTCAGATCAGCCATCAGCCCAATAGACTTTGACCGGCAGAAACTTTAGGCGTACAGTACAAAATGCAAAAAAGCACTGAAAGTAACGCCTATAAGATGTTACTAATAGACAAATACAAAAACAGAACAAAACATGACATTAAATTACGAAAATTAAAAAAATCACGGAGCGGCGACCATACCAGCGTTCCAGTCACCTAGCAACCACTTTTTTACACACTTTTTTTTTTTTTACTTTTTTTTTTCAAATATGAGTAGCTCTGAATGAATGAAAAGACAAACATTTCTAGTAATCTAATTATAGTCACGACATGATAAATTCGGTGACATCCAGGTCAATCAAGATGTACACTGTTACTATTAATACTAGTCATTAGCATATTCCTATGAGGAATGATTCCAAATTACACTTATAGTAGGATTCTATTTTTAATTCCTAATTACACTTACAGTAAGGATAAAGGCACAGTTGCAAAACATTTAGTGAAATAGCATTATTTCATTTTTATCCCACTCATGGCATAGCAGACTCCAGCAAGAGCCACATTGTTATTGTGAACGTTTGCTTCCTCTTTCTAAGACGAAAATATTTCTCTTCTCTCAGGCTGCTGGTAAGAAATGACTCCTTGCACCCATACCTAATTTGCATTTCTACTCATAACAACAATGTGTCCCTCTTGCAGGCTGTCCCCTTTGGTTTCCCAAACCAGGATCAGTGTCAAGTCCCCAACCCTCTCCTCAGTCCCCCTCTACAAAAGCAGGAGTCTGGTTATATAATGTGGAGCAAGACCCTGAGGAGCGGGATGAGGTGTCCGTACTCAACCCTAAGGTGGTGGACTTTCTTCTCCGTCGACTTCAGCATCATCAGAGGGATGCCAAACCAATTGTTTTTCCAGATGATGATCCCAAATGTGATCCTGGACCCAAGGGAGCCTGGGGACCCTGGGTATAAGTGTGTCTTAACAAGGGCAATGTAAATTACCAAAGTAAAGAGCTGTATGTTGATATTGGAGGTGTATGGGAGAGATACATTTATAGCTGTTTGCCATTTTTATGTTGCATTGAACTTGGTTTCTCAAAGGTGTTTTTTTTCTTTGTCTAATCCCTGTGCTAAATAAAAGTCTCTTTTGACATTTCACAATGGTATATAGACTTAGCTAGAAATGTGTAGGCTTGCTTGGTCTGATACAATTATTTTCACCATATCTTGCGATCTGGACATGTTCCATTAGGCTTTTTCATCCATTATGTCAGCAATGGATATTGATACAAATTACATACTGTATTGAGCAACCAGCAACCATATTTAGATCAATCTTTTAACAGTTTCTGGAACCAGACATGTTTCCTGTCCTTGTGTACAGGTATAATTACAGTGCATGAAAATGCACTGTTCTGTTACCCAAAGTCTTCTTCTTATTACAGTGCATGAAAATGCACTATACTGTTATTCCTAGGCTTCCGCTTACCACTTTTTCCGTACGCAATTTCTCTTGAACAGTTTAACTTAGAAACTTCGTTCAAACTTTATAACGTAGGTCTTAAAATGGACCAGGTTGCTATGTCTTTTCAACTTTGTAACTTTTATACTTTTTAAACTATTAATGAAAAACTTCCCCATAGACTTAGCATTCATGACATCACAATACGGCCATTAAGCAATTAGAATCCTGTGCCAGGTGGCCAGGCCACCTGCAGCAACTGCCAGTCTCAGGCTTTAAGCATACAATACATACATCTGGCTCTCTTAAGACTACACATCCTGTTCAACTGTTTCCTCTGCCCAAAACTGTTTCAAAATAAAAGTCCTCACTACAATAATTCACTGTTATTTAACCCTTTAAACTACTGAACTTTTTAACTGTTCAGCCATTGTAACTGTCACTTATAATGAACTACGACTCCTACCCACTGTAGCTAGTTAACTCATTGAATGCCATACTGTTTTCGGAAGCTTTGTCCTAGAGTGCCAGCAATCTAGACCATTGTTGATGATTTTTGTACAGCCACAGCATATTCTGTGTTATAGCTATGAACACATACAATGGCTCATTTGAAAGGTGAGACTTTAAGCTCTCAGTGGGTGCAAACCGTATATTTCTACACGCCTCTGTTCCTGAGAAATCCCAAGCTAAACAGTGGCTAGTTTTCATCAAAATCCCTGTTTTTCTTTCTAGAAATGGAGATATTGCATCTTTTATGACCTGAGAAGTGTTGCATGCAAAGTTTCTAGGAAGAGATCTAACGAGACCTGCCACCTAGTGATAAACCCACGAAAATAAATGACCTGATTTTGACCTGGCGTGTATGTCACAAATAGGCTAATCAGTGACTGATTCGAAACAAAGCAGCAACACAGAGTTTTCGATCGTCATATATTTCATTTCCATTCATCACAGAGTTCCCAAAATCACATATAAGGTGAGTTAGAGTGTCTAGTTTCGTAATTAAAAAAAAAAGCTAAAAACGTAATATCAACGCTCAACGCATGGGAAGGAAAAGGCACTCAATGAGTTAACATAGTTAGCATTGTAAAAATGGTTATCATTGTTAGCATAGTTAACATTTTTAACAAAACTGTTAGAAAACATTAGCTAAGTTAGCTAAGTACCATGGTTAGCATAGTTAACACTGTTAGCATTTTCAGTAAAACTGCTAAGTTAGTTAAGTAGCATGATTAGCATTGTTAACATTGTTATAATTTTTAGCAAAACTGCTAGAAAACATTAACTAGGTTAGCTAAGTAGCATGGTTATGTGCATCTATTGCTCAGAAAATAAGGCTTTGACAAATTCTGGGAAATTCTTGGATTCTGCCATAGACCTCAATGTTAAAAAGGGAGCCCGATCACTGCATAAATGGGGGATAGTGGCCCCCCCCTCGTGCGGGGCGTGTACTACTGCTACCCTATTTGCATACAGTTCCAGGGACAGGAAATGGCCTCTCAGGAAGTATCTTCGTAATCAACCATCTTTGGCAAAAATTATAGAAAACACTGAAAACGTTAGCTAAGTAGCATGGTTAGCATTTTCAACAAAACTGTTAGAAAACATTAGCTAAGTTAGCTACATCCACAATGATTGTAGACCGCACCTTTTTTATTCATTAATATGTTGTTTGGCAGGATGATTACCGTACGTGTGAATAGACTACTTCGACTGTATACATTAGCTGACACACATGCTGCACTACCATGAAGCATATTTAATTAACGTTTGCATACCAACCTAGCCAGCTGTTGGTATGCTAATTTTAGTTTGTTGTAAAAGTTTGTTTTGTTTCTGTTCAGCAGTTCATTAACCTGACTCTCACCAGATGAATTTCGTTCCGCCTAGCTCCACTCATCCATCTGGGATCGATCCTTTGGAGTGGGGCTTCAGAAGGCTGGGCCTTATTAAAAAATCCTTGCATAAGATTGGATAAGCCACTTGTCTGTCATCTATTGACGTGCTACTTCAACCACTCACATCGAAGCCAACCCGTGACGCTGAGAACAGTCTCACAGTCGCTTCTACGCTACATCATATCTATGAAACTCCTGCCAACATCCAACAAGCTGGGTTACAGAAAATAACCCAACATGAGTAAAAACAACCCCACACAATAACCCAACAGTTTCAACCCAGCGTTTGGGTTGAGAAAATAACCAAGCATTTTTTAGAGTGTAGATAGTAATGCATTGCAAGGGTAAGTTTTGTGTAAAATGTGGAAGTGTAATTCTTTAACTTTGTTGGTAAGGCAAAATGTAATAACCATGCCTTCTTCCAGTCAATATCATTAACTGAACTAGAAATGCAATTCCAAGAAATTACGAGTGCATGAAAATGCAACAAATGTGATGTAAACTATCATACAGATTAAAAACAAATAATGCAGATATAGTTACAATAGTGTTGCTAGGGTACATATGATGGTTGTTATGCCAAATTGAATGGTTGCTATGGTAATCATGTTGGTTGCTATGGTGGTTGCTAGGTTGACATTGTGGTTGTTGCTAGGGTAAATCATATGGTTGCTAGGGTAGTTATGCTGGTTGCTAGGGTAATCATGTTGGTTGCTAGGTTGTCATCGTAAAAGTGGTTGCTAGGCTGTTGCTAGGGTATTTATTCATTTGTTCATTCAAACCTTTATTTATACTTGTAGGGCATTGAGGTTTCCCTCATTTACAATGACGACGAGTTTACAAAGAAAGATCATCCATAAAAAAAAAACAACAGAAAGGACAGATAAAAACATTTAAAATGTAAAATATAATTTCAAATATATATACAGTATATATATATATATATATATATCACACACACACGTACGTACGTATACACATAAACTAAAAACAGTTGCAATTTGATGAGCAGAGATTTGACACCAACTGCGTAAAAACAGTTGTAGAGGTGTTTCTTGCAGAGTGTTCCAGGTTGTTGGATCTGGTTTGGTAGGAACCAAGATTCCATTGCAACAGGGAGGAGATATAGGGCGGTAGCTTACCACCAATTCCTTTAAAAACAAACAAGTGCCAATGGTAACTGCACCTCACAGAAAGAGAAGGCCAGCCAACCTTACTGTAGAGAGTGCAGTGGTGTGTATTATAGCCATCACCAGTGACGAATCTAATAGCGGAATGATAGACAGAGTCTAACTGCTTCAAAGTGGATGTGGTTGCATGCCTACAAATTACATCACCATAGTCTAAAACTGATAAAAATACAGCCTCAACAACTCTCTTTCTACTGATCAAGGGAAAGCTGGACTTGTTTCTGTATAGAAAGCCCAACCTTTGGCGGAGCTTGGAGGCGAGACAGTTAATATGGAACTTAAAGGAGAGCTTCTCGTCAAGCCATAGCCCTAGATATTTATACCACAGTTAAAATATGAAGTTTTGTAAAATCAGCCTTTTTAGCTCTTGAAAATAACATAAATTTGCTCTTTTATGAGTTAAGAACCAATTTAAGATCAGAAAGAGTGTCCTGCAGTAAGTTAAAAGAAAGCTGCAAGTTGTCGGTTGCGGCCTGGGGGGTATCAGCAGTACAGTAGATGATGGTGTCATCCGGATATAAATGGGCCTGGCAACCAGTTAGGGAGGAGACTAGTTCATTAATATGAATAGTAAAAAGCACAGGACCCAAAACCGAGCCTTGAGTAAGGCCTACGCAACGCAGTTTGAATGAAGTTTCTAAGTTTTCTACGGTTGAAGCTGCATTGAACGTGTTAGAAGAAGAAGAATAAAATGCCCAGGAAGAACAGTACAGTGCATTTTCATGCACTGTAATTATTCCAGAAAAATTTCCCTCTAGGAGAGCATTTCTTTTTAGCATGGAAAGCGTTACGTATAAAGCTATTAATGCGTTTTTTTATCAAGGAGAGGGCAACCATCAATGGCTAGAGTAGGGTTTACTACATTTGAGCTGTATGACAAGTGATATTTCATAAACTGAATGATACTAGTAGGGATTGCATTGCACACAAGTTTTAATTCTTTAGATCTTACAGGAAACTGGTAGGTAGCATGAATTTCTCATAAGAAAGGAGGTTTCCATTCTTGTCAAATAAGTCTATAATGAAAGAAATATCTTTTGCGAGCCAAGAAGGAAGAAAAACAGATTTGTTATTTACTGTAATGTCTTGGTTGTTCCATAAAAGAGCTTTATGAGGAGAAAAGTTATGAACGTAGAATAGTTTCCAGGCTTGTTTGTGGAAATTGGATAGTTTAAGAGGAAGTTTGGGAGGAGAATATTTACATATTAAGAGATATTGTAGGCCACCACACTTTTTAAAAATATTACACATAATAAATAACCACAAGGAATCTTCGCCTTCAAGCAAACATCTTCTTAACCAGTTAACCTTAAAAGTGTTATTGATGTCAAAGAAGTCAATAACTTCCAGGCCACCTTCTGATCTGTTGTTGGATAAAACTGACTTTCAGCTTATCCTGTTTGTTTTGCCATATAAAATTAATAAAGGTGTTGTCAATACTTTGAGAAGTTGTGTCTGAAGCGTATAAAGATAAAGTTGGATACACCAAGCGAGAGAGGCCCTCTGCCTTAGAAAGAAGAACTCTACTGATGATAGAAAGGTCTCTTTGAAGCCAGTTGTTAAAAATATTTTTAGTAATTTTTAGTCTAGGGAGGAAATTGAGATCTTGCCGTGTGATTGAGTTTTTACAGTGGTGTACTCCTAAGTATTTAACACTATCTTTTTAACAGGGATACCATTAAAGGGACACCAGGCAAGCCCGACGCTTTTTCTCTATGAAACTTCCCCTCGCTCGGTCTGAAGCTCTTTTCCGTCTTCCGTCAAGGGTTTTCGCTGCTTCTTCGACGGCTCTGCCATTATACACACGTTTGCAACAATCGCTAAAGTTTCGTAAGCCTGCCTCTGCTGTGGATGCAGGATGTAAACTGATCCTGCTTCGGTCGGCGGGTACGATACACTGAACTTGCAAGCGGGATATTCTTCCTACAGGCAGTAGGGGCGGGCGAGAGAGTCTTCATTCGCCCTGTAATGAGTCATTTAACCATGTACCGACTTACGAAGATGAGTAATTAACACGAAAACGTTGCCTGGTGTCCCTTTAACTACTTTGTCATTAGAGTAGTGAAGACATAGAATTTCACATAACCTACTGGTTAGCGCTTCAGACTTGTAACCGGAGGGTTGCCGGTTCGAACCCCGACCAGTAGGCACGGCTGAAGTGCCCTTGAGCAAGGCACCTAACCCCTCACTGCTCCCCAAGCACCGCTGTTGTTGCAGGCAGCTCACTGCACCGGGATTAGTGTGTGCTTCACCTCACTGTGTGTTCACTGTGTGCTGAGTGTGTTTCACTAATTCACGGATTGGGAAAAATGCAGAGACCAAATTTTACTCACATGATCATGTGGTGTCAAATCCACATTAAATAATACAAACTCAAAAGAAGTCCGCACACCGTGGATGTATACTGCAGATGATGGCTTTAATGCTGCCCAACTGCCCAAGTAATATATGGTACTTCACCTTTGCCCTCTCATCCTGTTATTCATACATTCTTTAGGTTGTGCCATTCTTTAGGTTTTGCTTACATTTCCTGGCACCAAACCTTATCTATGCCATTTTCTGCCAGGCCTGCTCTTTCACTTAAACCAGTCTTCCTTTCCCACACTGAACATACTACAGACTTCAGTTTCACAAAATAATGATATTACACAGAATAAAGATACTACATAAAAGATATATAAACTAAAGGATATATTTCAATAAAGACCACGACATTCCCCCCTTTGAGCGCCCCCGTGTGCTCACTTATGCAGCAATATCAAACATTTATCACTACTTTAACACATCCCCTACTATCAAGAAAATACAGCTGCTAAGCTGAGTCACACTACAAACAGTCAGCTAAGCAAACCAGTTAACACAGCAGCAACTATGAGTTTAAGCAATTGTCCCCAATACCACTGCTAAACATAAAACACTTATATTAGTACTGTTATTACACCCTTGAACCAACCCTCACTAAAATCAAATCCAATAGTGTAGTGTTATTATCAAATAGAATGGCAAGTTTCAAATCCTCTCGTGGAAGCTTAAAACCCTTAAGGGAAAACCTCTTTTTCTTCTTTGTTTTTAGAGGAAAAAACCTTCATAAGGGAAACTCTTCTACTGTCCTGTTATTACAGCAACACTTGTTTACAACAAGCGAGAGGAGAAACTTTCCTTCAACTACACATATGCTTTTCCATCCCCAAAAATTCATCAAATGAGCAAACACATCAGAATTCCTGATGGGTGTTTTCAGATAGGGCTAGTCCTATAATATTCTAAGCTTCTACATGAAGATAGGCTACATGCTATAATGACCCTCTTCTCTGAAATCAAAGTAACACCAAACTATTAATAATACATTCTCATTACACACAGTTTTTAGTCCATTGCTTGTTCCTCGGAGATGGCAGAGTGTAAATGCAAACGCAGATGTATTAGCAGGGGCGGAGCTCGGGTATTGTGTGAGGGGGGGGCGGGAGATGTTTGGGCCCCCCCCCTCACTGATTGTTGCAGTAACCCGCACTGTCGCGTTGGCTTGCACTAGCGTAATTTCACCAACCTTTCCATTCACACATGTAATATGCAGTAGCCAACCAACCAAAATATTTAATATATGTTTATTCCAGGAAAAAAAAAAATAAAGCCTTTGATCATAGCTCCCTATTCGGTCAAACAAACAACAACTTTGCTCAACAACTTCAACTCATTTAGCATGTTAAAGGGACAACAACTATCCCATCCTTTTTTAAAGAAAAGAAACGTAAATGAAAACAATATCCCATAGTCCTTGCCTAACAGAAAATGGCGACTGTGAACTCAAGAGCGTTAAAAGTTGGCCCACTTTTAAGAATTTCTCAACAAAGGAAAAACAGACACGTAGCTTTACAGGCCTAAAAAAGGACATGCACACTGCAAAAACATTTAATCTATTTTGAGTTTCAGCATTCTCTCCTTCATGTTTGCAAATCTGTCAATAACTTTATCCTTATTGACCTCAATGTCTCTCGATACAGAGGGAGCTTAAGTCTGACAGCAGCGACTCACCCATGGTGGAGCGCAAGATGAGTTTCAGTCGGCTAAAACTTCTCTCTGCCTTCGCACTGCTATTGGAATCGTCAAGTAAATACGATAAAGAATGGATTTACTTGACGAAAAAGAAAAAGATTAGGAAAAGCCCGATCCATGTCGTTTGCGATGAGAAATAGGAGGATTCTGTGGGTGTTTAAATGCATGCACAGCTCACTGTACATTGCACAAAATGTAACAAATTCATTAACCACTTTGTCGGCATTGGATAGATCCTGTGAATAAAAGTCCGCCAAAAGCTCTAACTTTTTCAGAAGCATCAGAGAAAAATGTTTCGGGTTCAGAGCAGCAAATTTTCCAGCCATTCTCTTGAAATCTGCAAATCGATGTTCAAACTGAGAAACAAAGACGTCAAGTATGTAGTAAAACACATCGACTCTGAATCTGTCCCTGCTGTCTTCTAAAATCTCATCTGCGTGTTCATCTGAACACAAACACTTTTTCTTACGAACTCTTCCCCTATCAAAATCGGTAGTTCCCTCACACAGTATAGCCAGCTCTCTGGCTGTGTTAAAAGAGACAAAACTATGCCTAACCCAGCCTACATATATTTGTATTGAACATTTAAGTAGTAAACAATTCGAATGGATATGTGGTCAATAAACTGTATTTAAAAAAAAAAAAAAAATCCTAGTGGGGCCCCCCTAGCGGCGAGGCCCCGGGTTGTTCGCGCCGCAGCCCCCCCCCAAATCTCCGCTACTGTGTATTAGCAAATGTTGGATGCTGCGCTTCAAGTGTGAAGTATGTTACGAATGTTGCAATTCACAAAAACAAAAGCCATTTTCTTAGTTCTGCACTCCATCTCATATGCTCTGAGAACATTGGTGGCTTGGCTGTTGGACGGAGTGGAGTCCACACCCAATCCCACTTCATCAATGAAAGAGCTGGTTTTGCTTCCAACCAGCATACTGTATCCTAATTTTCCTCCTTTATCCAATCCTCTATGAGAAGCATCAGTTCTGGCATCACTGGCATCACTGTCATGTTTCCATTTCCTTGTCATCTGTCCTGGCACTAGTATCTCCTTCCACAAGGGTTGCCATTTGCTTCATTCATCAACAACAGTGGCATTTGTCCCAGCCACTGTTTTAAGCACTATGGATCTCAAACAAGGAAGAAACAAAGAGAAAACAAGCACAAATACAAGCAAACCTATTCCTACAACTATTCCTATTTGTGCTAGCCATATTTCTAATCCTCCTAATGCCCCCTTAACTAACATTCTATCATTATTAGTTTTGCCATAGCTATGTTATGGGAATAAAAGTACTGCAATATACTCTTATGTTGACACACACTCCACTTTCTTTGGCTAATATCTGATCCAACATCATCCAGTTGTGCATAGCTACCCAGGTTGCAGCCACCTGTTCTCTTAGTGCTTCAAGCACATAACAGACTGCATTCATATTGGAAGATGCACCAATATTCCAGATTCCTGGTGGTTGATAAGATTTTGTCAGTCAATCATTTCTGTGTTACCTGAGTCTTCTTTGTCAGCCTCACTTGTGAAAAAACAGTTGAATGGCTCATTTCCTGGTGGTTTGGTGGTATGTCATGGACTGGGATCTCTGCCGTTTTCTGTCCATTCCCTGATTGTTATCAGGCAGATGTTGCTGGGACAATGTCCCCCCTTCCTCACTGGATTCCTTGCCTGAAAGTCTACAATCAACAGGACTAAAACACCAAAAACACTATACCCACCACTGCCAGGATCATTTCTGTCCCCAGGCAGTATACTGTAGGTTGTTGACTCTTTTCCTGTAGGTCCTTCTGAAAGTCCTTTTCCTGCTTATAAATTGTTTTGTGAATTAATGACAATTATTCCATATAATTTCTCATTTATCCTTGGAGCTGATCCAAAGGTGGGCCTCTGGTGGACCTCTCAGCTTTTATCTTTAATGCAAAAAGTGATTACTCTGGTTTTATTGTGACCTTATTTGCATCGAAGCAATGTGTAAGGCATCAAACTAGTTTAAATCTGTTGAGGCACATATTTTTGCAATTCTCCCTTTTAACATGTAATTTGCCCTTATTATCTGAAAACCCCTACAAACCACTACCAAAGTTTCTTATTTTTATCATATCAATGTAATCAATCACTAAGTGTTTTCATGATCCTTCTGGGACCTAATGGTTTAGACAACACTATCACTTTCCTGATATTATGACTATACACATGACATCTGTTAGACTATCATCAATAACTTCCTGTAACTATGAAAATCCTTCAATAAAAATATTCCTCTTTCCTACTCCCTTTAGCATAGATCCCAACTATGCGCAAAGGAAAGCACCATATCAATCTGTTGGGAAAGTATCTGGTTAGTATCATATAAATGCCACTAACCATTAAAGTTACAGTATTCAGCAGACTTTTTTTTTTTTTTTCCAAAGGGACGTTCAACTAAAACATTAATCAAATAATGACAGTGAAAAATTATAAAAAATCTGTAACCCAAGGTAACAAATGTAACAAATCATACAATTTAACATTCTACCAGGGGTTCGCCCCCCTTTGTTACTGTGATTAACAGAATAGAGTTGGTGGACCTCCATTCCTTCCATGAAGACCAACATCTTTCCACCAGCTTTTCTATTTCTGAAATAATAAAACATTTTAATCTTCTGACAATGACTTATAATAATCCTAATTCCATCTATTCTCTTTTTGCATAGAGATTAAACAAATTTCCCTATAAGCATTGTTATTTTATTTATTGTCAATTTGAGATACTACTTTAAGACTGGTTATTATGTAAGCTATATTAATTAGATGTTCTAGGACATACAGTAATCTCATCATTCTTCAACATACCTTACTCCAATTTTCTGCATGTCATAGACTTTTATAATGTTTTATTCTTCAAAAACTAAGCTTACCTCTTCTAATTATTCTAACCCTATACTACTTTATCTAGGCTATCTACACTATTAGTAAATCCTAGTTCTATTTTCTTATTCTATCAATCCTATTTCTCTGCTTTCTTTATTTTATCTATTGCTTTCTTTATCAAATGTTAGTATAGTACGCAAGATCTTTTGGCTTCACATTAGTTACATGTAAAGCAGATATTACATCATTTCAATATTTCTACAAACTTTATTTTTCCCATTAAAGCTAAATAATTCTATTCCTTAGACTTGTTGAGTGTGAGTGACCACTAGGGAACTCCCATGATCTAGAGGTAATATTTTAATGTATAACAGTCCCTAGGACATAGTCAAGTTAGTCTTACCTACTTACACCACCACCTATCCTGAAAAATTAATGGAGTGTCATTTGACATTAGAAATAACAGTGTTATCACTTTGTCACTTAATTTGATTAAAACATTTACATTTACAATTGATTAAATAGTAGTCACTTCTATTCAAAATAACAATCAAAATATAATAAAGGTAAGAATAAGAGTAATCATACTTTAAATTTGCTTAACAAAGTATTTACCTACTTACCCTGAGATGTCTTAACTACCTTCTCTGTACCTAGTCAGGGCATCATTGCGTATCAGGTGGGCTCACCCATAAGAGAGTCCCTCAGCATGGTTTCCTCATCAACTCCCTTTGATAGTATTGGTATCCCCCTTCTCTTGTAGAATTCTTTAGGCCTCCTTAAAACTATGCTATTTCACAAGGGAAAAGGAAGGCATGCTCGTTGGGCTCATCCTTCAGTGCCTGGATGTCTCCTCCCTCTCCCTGTCCTGTTTCTTTTGCCACTTCTTTGACAGTCAAAACAAACTGATGATTGTCTTGCTTCAGATGTCCATTCTCACATGATGCCTCCTCTGTAATTTCCTCTCACTCTGCCTTAGTTATTCCCATCTTGTCTGAGTCTCCATCCCCACTGACGTGGAGATTGTGGCTGCCATGGGCTTGACTGTGCCCACTATAATAGTTATCCATAGGCCAGTAGACTGACAGGTTTGGGAACACCTGTGATGGTTGCTCCTACTGCCATAGTGTTGAGGATGGTGCTGCTACTGGTTTCCCTAGGCTTGAAGCCTTAGGTCACCATAGGTGCCTGTATTGTCTTTTTGATGCTGCAAGCGCTTCCATTGCACTTCCAAGTTCCCTCTTTTGCTCTCCAGCTTGCCACTGTTGCCTTAACAAAGGCCTCAGAGTCCTTATCTCTTTTCAGTTTGTCGCTTAGCACTGTTGTGCTGAACTTGCTCAGAACTCAGTCAGGACAGGGAGTACTTGGATTAACCCCTGCACATCAGCATGTCCTCACACGGCTGGTAATGAGCCTTTCCCCCCTTAGATATAAGAGGCAGCATTACATTTACTGTTTAGCTGGAGGGGATGAGGAAATCATGCTGCAGGCAGATTGTAGTATTTACTAGATTACTCTTGATCTATCATCTACTTTATCTTGCCCTTTTGTAATTTACCATTAACTGTACATTGTATCCCTTATTTCTTCCTATAACATCTATTATTATTCCTACAGTTATGGTCACTCACTCCCAAGTCATTTCCTTACTTCTGCCTCTTATCTCCTATTGTATTAATCTATCAAGATGTCAAGATGTTTTTGAGCATTTTAAATACCTCTTTCTCCTACTATTTCCACTATGGCTGACCTATTCTTCTTATAGCTCTACTATTGTCAATTTTCATGTAATCCCTGACCTTTGTAACAGTGCTAAATCCATTAATTCTTGTATAGGCCATAAATCTGTATATTTCCTCATTCTCTCAACCACTTTTCTGCAACACTTTTTCATTGTACTGTTTACCAACTGATCCCTTTTACTTTAGCCTGGGGTTTCTGTAACACTACTTATTACCTTATAGGTGACTATCAAATTTCCATACTTACTTGGTTGACCATGGCATTCCCTTTACCATTAGTCAGCTTACCCAGTTTCTCTAAACATTACTAGAGTAATTATCTTATATAATTCTATAACTTTGAAGCTCTTACTGTCCATATGCTGCATTCCACAGTGAATGGTCTAATATGTTATGCCATTCCTCACCACCAAAACATACTTCCAGTTAATTGTCTCCATGCATTTTAATATCCTTTAGCACTGTAACGTTATCAAAAGTGTAATATTAAAATTTACTAAATTAATTTTATGAAATTAACTTTATCATACCTTATCATACCTCCTCTCAACATTCAACATTCATTCTTGAATTTCCCTTTGGGGATCAATAAAGCATCCATCTATCTATCCAACCTCTAGCTATAGGTAAATAAGTATCCTTAAACCTTTCCTTCATTAGAAATATACTATACTACATATACAGTCTCTAAGTATAAATCTAAGTCTAAGTGTAGGCTAGATATACTTAAACCTCTTATGTATACCAAGTATAAATCAATTTCCCATTTCTATGATTTTTACACAAAAAGTTTACGCTATGCATATTCTTAGTTATAAATAACTAGACCCACAATACATTTCACAAACTAATTTTTCTAAGGGAGTCACTACTCAGTTCCCTCTGTACTGAGCCCCCATGAAACCCCAACAGCAAATTAACTAACACCCCATATAACCCTATAACCACTTAATTATAACAGTATTATCTAAATTATAATATAGCTATGTAAATAACAAATGATACTCTAGGGCCAAGTAGCTTAGCACCACTTTCCATCAAATAACCCCAGTGCTAACAACAATTGCTGCCTTATACCATATGATTCTTCAAACCATTTGACAGGTAGAAACTAAATATCCCCAGAGATCTTCTGAAACCATCAATATCCCCATCATCTAGATTGTAAATAGAAAGTAGTAATCCAAAACGTTTTAAGTCAGTCAAAGTCAGTTTTTTTCAGTGTCGCCGTTATTTCAAATATTAACCATTTTTTGATTATTATCATATGTCAGTTGATCTTGGCTTATGCAACCAGTGATGTGGACAATACAAAACCCCTTTTCCAACTCTTAACAAAAACAGGACTATGTGGGAAGGCTATAACCATAGCCTATAGCCATAAACCTTTTCCACATAGCAGGACAGCTCTAAAACCAAATGACCTTGCCCAAACCACCTCTTCAGAGCTAAACAGTCACCTGTACCTTTAACTGTAAATGTACATGGAAACAATACCTGATCTTATTGTATATTAACACCCATAACACCACAAGGTAGGATGTTACTCATAACACACATACTCATGACACACATACCACAATACACCAAACATATAACTGTAATATGAGTTATTGATAAACCTTATTGAGTTCCTATATATGTCTAGAACATTATCCAAAGGAGTCTTAAATTCAATTAGTTTTCCCAATAACATTGTGGTCCTCCATGAACTATAATCCATCACAAAATCTTTCTAAAGCATACCTAAGCTTCAACAATGTTACCATGAACCAAATTAACTTCAATACTGCTATCCAGTGTAGTAATGCCAGTTGCTGACCCAGCTTTAGCCTAATAATGCCAACAGCTATCTGAGCCTAATAATACTATGCAAACCTAGCCTAGTCATGCTAATAGCTAAGCTATTTAATTTAGACCTATTATTAATACTACTATCATAATTATCTTATCCTTAACAATGCTAATTTAACAGTTGAACCTACCACCTACTGATAAGCTAATATACTGTATATCATTAGTAGGCTACCACTAATATAACCTATCAATTGTCAACATACTACTACTACTAATACATAATATATCTTAGTCAACACTGGACACAACAACACTTATCCAACACCTGGAACCGCCATCAGCGTTCATCCCAAATCCTGGATCTTAAAACTCTATATTTAACCATGATGGGCCTACTTATGCATCTGTCAGTAGGCCTATTCATCCACAGCATAGCACAGATGTGATTTTTCCCACTAACTCTCTCTAACTTGTAATAATACTCTTATTATAAACAAGGCTAACTTGAAATGACCTTTTAAGCATAACAGAAACCTTAAAGAGACTAGCCTAACCAACCTATACACTATACATTATGGGACTACTACCATAGTGAATTATTTATACACGTAAGCTATATGACTAAAGTATGTAAACACTAATATCATTTACCTTTATCCAGTATCATGAACATCTTTTAACATAGAACTGTAGAGTCTTTTAAAGAAAATCAAAAACTAGCAGAACTGTTTCTGTATCTCTCATTATTGCCAATTCAATTTTTAAAAGGTCAAAGTGACTATGACAGCCTCAGAGTCAAGCAATGAAGCTATTCCTCTTTTGCCTTGACCATCTATTATGGTAATATTATATTCTCAGCAAGCAGCACTCCACTTCTGCAGACAACTGCCCACTGTAATTCAGAACCATTCTGTTCTGGCGTTACCAACCTTTCAAAACCATTTTCCCACTACCACATTCTCATTATCAACCATTTCTAATATTTTGATCATGGAAGACCAAAACATTCAACCCAACACTTTGCAGTATTAAACATTCCCCAAAAATCTTTCAAAGTGAAATATTTTCCAATATTTCCCAGTTCAACATTCCTTAACCATCTCAGACCTACATCCTTTGTCCCCAGCATACCTTTGCTCTGTTTACACAAGCCCCCACCTTTGCCTATTTCAACCAGCAGCTCCTCTGCCTGGTATCACACACACACACACACACACAGCCTCTTCTCCTTAATCACAAGTTATGCAAATATATGACGTCTTTTACCAATGCTCTGCCATGGACTTCTAATTCTACCAGCAACCTATACTAAAAATCTATTATACTTCCATTCAACACTTCTTTGTATTCTTTTTTAACTTTACCTCCACAACTTTTACACAACATGTCCACTCACTCTTGGAGTGTTTCAACTTCAACTTATTCAGACCTGATATCAGCTGTACTCAACTTGTTAGTATTATTTCCTCCACATGCAGGAAATGAGGTCTTCACATGCAGACCTTTTCAGTTTTTCACATGCAAAACTGTTACTTTTATCTCTCTCATTCCTTCTCATGCAGGAATTGAGTTAGTTCTCCTCATGCAGAACTTCTTTGATGTGGCTATAGTATTCCTTCACATGCAGGAATTTGCCTAGTTCTCCACATGCAGAACTTCTGATTTCTTTAGATTTTCCACATGCAAAATCCTTTCCATTAGTGTACACACAAATGCTTACCATAATCTGCAGTATTAATCCCTTGGTCTTTGTTTTAGCAAGATTCTTTGACTGGAGGATGTTTTAGACAAGAATTCATAACTCCGTGTACAGCCTGATCAGAGGAGTCTAGCTGCTATTAAGCAAAAGTTGCTCACCTTAGTTTAAGTTGCGCATCAGCCTCTCCCCTGACCAAACCCTGGACTCTGAGATGATGCCTAAATATTGTCCTTTCCAACTCCTGGCTGGCTCGCCAATTATGTGGTGTCAAATCCACATTAAATAATACAAACTCAAAAGAAGTCCGCACACCGTGGATGTATACTGCAGATGATGGCTTTAATGCACTCTGGAGCATTAGTGAAGCAAGCAAGTAAGTGAAAGCAAAGTAAGAAAGTGAGATAACATCCTCTGGCTGTTGTCCAGCCTTTATACCCCTTCAAGTCATCCCAGACAAGACACTCTATGTTTACAGATAACTGACCAAGTACTTCACCTTTGCCCTCTCATCCTGTTATTCATACATTCTTTAGGTTGTGCCATTCTTTAGGTTTTGCTTACATTTCCTGGCACCAAACCTTATCTATGCCATTTTCTGCCAGGCCTGCTCTTTCACTTAAACCAGTCTTCCTTTCCCACACTGAACATACTACAGACTTCAGTTTCACAAAACAATGATATTACACAGAATAAAGATACTACATAAAAGATATATAAACTAAAGGATATATTTCAATAAAGACCACGACAATCAAAAGAGTATATATACTTATACATATACTATTTATTTACGTTTAGAAAAAGACCTGAAGCTTGAGAAAATGACTGAAAGGAACTAAGCACAATAGGGATTTGACCCTTGTCTTTTTTTTAAAAAAAGCGTAGTGTCGTCAGCAAGTTGTGAAATCTTAATCTCTCTATTGAAGATAGATATGCCTTGAATTTGAACTATTAATGTCCTTGTATAACATTTTGTATAACATAACATTTTTAATGTTTAATTGAACTATTAATGTCCTTGTATTACATTTTGATAGCAGAGATAAAGTTACAGCCAACGCCAAATCTCTCCAGAGAACTAAAGAGAATTTTGTGTTCTATAGTGTCGAAGGCCTTGCAAAAGTCTAGGAACAGAATAATAGCATCTGAATCAATTGAGTCAGCATAGTCAACCAGGTCTAAAACTAGTCTGATATTGCAGCTTATATGGCAGCCTTTCATGAAACCAGTTTGAGTTTCGTTGATGAGGTCACTTAAACCTTTTTTGAGTCTGTTGGCATAAATTAAAGCCATTAGTTTGTATTGTACAGTATACTGTTAAAAATTGATGTTTTGATGAAATTGATGAAATTTTGAAATTTTGCAGGAACCCACTGTATTTACTAAAATACAACAGATGGCTGTAAAAAGGAGTGCATTTTGGGACATGCAAACTATGTGTCTGATTATACAGACATGAACTGTAATTTGCAAAGCATCATTGGAAAACAACAGGGAAAATGTCTGGTGTTACATAACAGGGTGTTCCTGTACTTTTAGATTGAGAAGACCGTTGGGTTTTAAAGTAGGCTACCGTTACGTTATCTCAGACACTGGGCTTTCTTCTGAGAAGTGCATGGTAAGTTGATTCTCATTGTCATATACGGTAGTTAAAATGCGCCTGCGCTTGTGCTGTGGTATGTACGGTAGTACCAGGAAAACATGTGTGATACTATATACTTGACTTGCACCAAGAGTTGAGAGAGTAAACGACTGAGTGATAAACTACCTCCTTCGTTATCATTTTACATGGTGTCAGAAGTGGGATGACTAGTGAACAGCTATGGCAAAATTAAATCTTCAAACAAACGTTTCGTTCAAAAAGCCAGGAGAGTGGCCGGATTGGAAGCAGCGTTTTGTAAGATTCAGAACTGCTACCAAACTTAACAGAGAAGATGGCGCGGTGCAGGTGAGCAGCCTGATATATGCCATGGGAAGCGAGTCAGAGAATGTGTTTCCTTTGTTTACATTCACGGACGATGATGAGAAGGATACTTTTGATATAGTAATGGGAAAGTTCGACGAGTACTTCGTACCTAGACGAAATAAAAGGGCATATTTCCATCAACTTGTTCAAAGACCGGGAGAGAAAGCAGAGACATCTATTAGGGCTTTGTACGAACTCTCCGAACACTGTGATTTCGGCGCAAATAGGGAAGAGAACATTTGTGACCGAATCGTTGTGGGAATACTAGACAAAGACGTCTCACGAAAATTGCAGCTAATAAAGAACTTGACTCTGGCGGTAACCGTAGAGACGGTGTGGCAGTCGGAGGAGGTCGCTTCGCAAGTCAGCATGCAAGGAGAGACAACAGGAGTGGTGCACAAAGTTACCCACAAGCACACGAAACACTACATTAAGCCTAACCGATGGAATGGTGGAAATGGAAAGTGTGGGAAAGTGCGAGATAACAAAGAGGAAAACTGCCCTGCGCGAGAATCCACATGCAACACGTGTAACAAAATTGGACATGGGCCTCTCTACTGAAATACACAAACTTGTCACGTCGTGCCAGGTGTGCTGTGAACTGAAAAGAACACAACAAAAGGAACCTCTCATGTCCACACCGCTTCCAGAACGTCCGTGGAAGAGAATCGCAATGGATCTCTGTGAGAAAAATCACCAAAATTACCTCGTCATCTCAGACTACTACTCCAGGTTTATTGAAATACTGCACATGCCCACAACGACGAGCGCACAAGTCATCCAGAAGCTTAAGGCCGTCTTCGCCAGGTTCGGCATTCCAGATGAGGTGGTGAGCGATAATGGGCCGCAGTTTTCGAGCACAGAGTTTCAGGAGCTGGCGAGACAGCTTGACTTTAGACACTGTACGTCTAGCCCTCACCATCCACAGGGCAATGGACATGCGGAGAGCCTTTCAGACGGCAAAGAAAATCCTCAAACAAGCAGATCCGGTGATGGCCTTATTGATTTATAGGTCTACCTTGTGTGCTACCACCGGCTTCAGCCCAGCTGAGTTGTTGATGGGGAGAAAGATCAGGACAACACTCCCTACAGTGAAAGACAAGGACGGGAGAGAGAAAGCTAAGCAGGGGAGATGTCATGTACGGTACTTAAAATGCGCCTATGCATGTGCTGTGGTATACGGTAGTACCAGAAAAACATGTGTGATACTATATACTTTAATTGCACCGAGAGTTGGGAGAGTAAACGACTGAGTGACAAACTGCCTCCTTCATTACAATTTTCCTTATCTCATAAATTGAATATTGATTGTAATTGAGTTAGGCTATAGTTTATTTGGAAAATAAAGTCAAAGTTGTTGCTTATCTTGATGTTCTACTTTGTTAAGTTCTTATTTGGCTAAATGTAGGCTGTTAACTTAGTTAATCAGTTATAGGCTAATGTAACTGTTTTGCTATGGTACAATGGTTCAAACTGGATATAAAGCCTTATTTTTTATAGCCTATTCCAGTGTTTCCCCCAACATCTTTCTCTGGAGGCACATAGTCTAACGTTACTATGCGAAAATATCGCATAGCTTCAGCTGCTAGCCTACAATACATAGGTATATCTGTGGCCTGAAATGCCTTGTATGTGAAAAAAAACTCTTTCCGAAGCACTTTTGAATTTATTTCCTTATATATTAGGTCATATCATAGATTATTCCACTGCTTGGTTGAATTTCCCATTGTCCTACGTAATTTAGAACGACCATTAACCGTATGTTATTTGCACACCTATAAAGTAGATCCATTTTTTTGGCCGTATCACACTTGTATATTAATTCGCCGAACTCGTGAAGTTTAAATGAACGTTGCATCCGAGCTGTAAAATCACGTTGCATCCGAGCTGTAAAATGTAGACGTTCAGAACATAATAACATTGTAGCATATGACGGAGGTGGATTTTAGCTAGATGGATGACAGCAGGCTAGGTAAAATAGCGATGTTTCAAAGCTAAAGTTCATCAGAATCTTGGGATAAGCCCGCTTGACAACGGGAGAGATAGAACTAACGACTGGCCTTTGGCCGTAGCAACCATCCATTTAGAACTAGTAACGGCAGTTTATCCTGCAAGTTGAGAAATTAGTTGATATGTGTCGGAAGAAATTAGTTCTACAAACAAGACAGTTTTAGTGATTAAAACGTTTAAATTGTAACAGGAAATGAACACAACGCAAGTGGCAACAGTGGAATAAGCGTGATAATGGACTCCACGGTGGTCTGTTCACAGAAGTTAATGCACCTACGAGTTTTAAACGGCCCTCCACTTCACGTCGGGGCCGTTTTACAACCTCGACCGTGCATTAACTTCTGTGAACAGACCACCGTGTCGTCCATTATCCCTTTATTATTGGGGGCCAAGCAGCGAAGCTGCGAAGGCACCCATTGTGTTTGTTAGTTTTCTTATTATTATTCCTCTGGCAATGGAGTCTATGGCAGCCCATAGAACCGTCTGGTGAAAAGTTGTGAAATTTGGCACACTAATTAGGCAAAGTCCCATGATTAATTTCACCAAGATTCAAGTCGGCACCTCGAGCGCTCTAGCGCCAACAACAGGCCAAAGTTGCACATGTGTTCACGCACGTAACTTCTGACCCATTGGCCTGATTTTGAAAAAGTACTGTTGGAATCCTTGGACCAAGCCGAGTTCAACGCACCCTATGACGTCAATTTCCGCCATGATGGATTTTCCGCCATTTTGGATTTTGTCAAAAAACTTTAAAAAGTTTCACGCCTCACATAGTTTGTCCGATTTTCACGAAAAGTACATATGATATTCAGACCAAGCAGCATAAAAGTATCCCTTTTCGTCTTCGGAACTAAAACCGTTCTCCTGTAACAGACAATCGAAATTTGTGGCGAAGCCGCCAAACAGGAAGTGAGCTCATATCTCCGCAACCATTTCATGTATCATAACCAAACTTAGTACGTGGACTCATAACCCCATCAGGAGGATGTTCAAAAACGTTGGTGACCTTTCACCTCTAGGGGGCGCTGCAATTAGGAAAAATGTATTTTGGCCTGTAGCTCCTGTTGTGTTTGGAATTAAAATGTACTAATGGGGTCTGTTAATACTGTTGGAGGTCCATAGGCTGACCCAAGCCAAATTGTGATGTCATCGTAATTGATTCGGCCGCCATATTGGATTTAATCAAAAACACCTAAAAGTTTTCACAGGTCACAAATTTTGTCTGATTTTCTTAAACTTGGTGTTATCCCTTTTGTCTTCAAATCTAAAACCGTTCACCCGTAACAGTTAATTAAAATTGTCGTCAAAGCCGCCAAACAGGAAGTGAAGTGATATCTCAGCAAGGTTTTCTCGTGTCAAGACTAAACTTACTACATGTGCTCAGGACCCAACTAGGAGGAGGCTCAAGAAATTTGGTACATTTTGACCACAATGTGGCGCTATAATCACAGGAAGTAGGCTCATATCTCAGCAATGCTTACACATATTGAAACCAAACTTGGTACATAGACTTGAGACCCCATCCTGAAGACACAAAATAAATTTGGAGTCTTTTGACCACTAGGGGGGTGCTATAATCACAGGAAGTAGTGTCATATCTCAGCAATGCTTTCACATATAGAAACCAAACTTAGTATATGGACTTAGGACCCCATCCTGAGGACACACAATACATTTGGTGACCTTCGTCCACTAGGGGGCGCTAGAGATACAGGAAATTAGCTCATATCTCAGCAACGCCTTTACGTATTGAAACCAAACTTGGTATATGGACTCGGGACCCGATCCTGAGGATGCACAATACATTTGGTGTAATTTGACCACTAGGGGCACTATGAGCGTGTCTCATTTCAGGGGCTACATGGTTCTAAGGCCAGATTCATAGACTGGTTGCGTCATAGTAGCGCGACTAGTGCTGTCCCATTTCGTGGGCTCCTTCGAATTCGGCCGACAAATCCACCCTTCTTTTCCCTGAAACGGAGTGCGCATCGGGTGTATGCTTCGCGGCCTACCTGATCCCCCCAAGATTCGATACGTTTATGACGTTTCATTCAAGACATGGCGAGACAGTCGGCAGAGCCTACACATGTAAACATTTAATAAACGGTTTAATAACATTTAAAATTATCGGGTTTCAATGTGAACTATGGTTAAGCTATGTAGCCAATTTCCGTATCAAACCTAAATTTAGAACCACTTTCTAAATAAATCTGTTCAAACATTTCAAATTGAAATGATTTATCAACAAGTCATATTAATGCTCAGATATGATCACTGGTCAGTAGTCTATTAGGCCTACTATATTTTCCACGACTTAGGCTACTAAAAGACCGTTAAACAACACGTTTAAAGACTAGTTGATGGCATTTTGCATAAAGGCTATAATTAGTTCAAGGGAGGATTACATCCACCAAAGGTTTATTAAAGCGCCTGTTTGTGACATCTAGCTTTACGGATCGGATAATAACAAATTAATTTTGATAAATTATTAATTTGTCCATTAGCAAAGCAGCAAATACAATTTCATCAGTTCAAATGAACTAATGTGTTTGAACCGCAGCCTGACACACACGATGCCGCTGTAGATCACAATTTTCGCGAGGTGTAGCCTAACATAGCCAGTAAGCCTAAAGCAAGTCTGATTACTAACATTGTAAATGTGACTGACCTGTAAATGTGACAGACCTGGCTGACTGCCCAGAAGAGACAAGAGATAAGTCTTACACACACAGGTAGGCCAGAGCAGCATTCTCACATGAAAAGGCTCTGAATCAGGGGATATACTGACCGGATATTTTTTATGACATGCAGCATATCAGGAGCATCTTTGATCATATCCTGAGTTTTTAAGAATCAGTGAAAATATTGATTTATTTTGACTCCTGATATGCCAATGAGATATCAGGGCTATGCATACCCAAATCACAAGTCACACACACCATTTCTGGATATCTTTGGGTAGGTCTCCACCCTTGGATAGGCTTAGGCTATCATATTAGATAGCCTAGGCCCAAGATCTGCCTAATTAAGTCACGCAAGCCCTACGCCCAAAACGTACCATAAAACATCACTGATAGGCTATTTGCCGTTTGATTTCTATCATCTATAATAGACTATTTACAGTGTAAAGACTACCTTTTTCAGGTCAAGGCTAGCCTACTTACCTAATTATTTTGGTTATGGTCAATTTCAATATCTTTGAGATTTTATAGTTGCTATAGTCTGTAGGTCTAGCCTACTTTTTATGTATAATATGCATGAGATCTGTTGGAGGAATAAAGTTCACATTTTAAATGATCTGCTTTCCCCTTGTCCCCAATGCTGTCTGCCAAAACAAATTCGGTTCAGCTGGAGTTGCCACATAACAACAATACAAAGTTAAATTTAACAGTAGCCTAAACAATTTGAAGTAGGCCTACATTAAGAAGAATAGCAATAATAAACAACAATTCAATCAATAGCCTATATTGAAAATAAATACATACTATATGCTACAAACCATAACACATAAGAAAGGCTTATTAAACTTGTTAAATTTGAGCATCTATAATTTCATACTATTTTAACATTACAAGCTTCCTTGTGGGCCAACGTAACAATGGATCAATCATGTTGTAACTTGTCTATAAAACGTGGGTGACTGATAAACCAATGTTGATTTAATTAAGGAACAAGGCTTCAAATGAAATTGACGTCAAACTATATGAGAACCAATAATGTTAATAATCAGAATAGTAGTAATAGCCCACTTGGCTACTATGTTTTGACACTTCTACAAAATCAGTTTGGTAGTCATTTTAATGTAACTAAAATAGGCAGGCCTAATAATTTACACGATTTCTTATGTTTTGCCTCTCGATAAGCGCATGCGCACACACAGCATACCCATCCCCCACCCCTGACTGACTTTTAAACGAACTCCTTCAACCGTCACTTTTCTGTCATGCATCTGACTGCAAGCTGTACAAACTCTGCCGTCATCATATCCAAGGTAAGAACTACAGAAGCTGTACAAACTCTGCCGTCATCATATCCAAGGTAAGAACTACAGTACTTTTGTATGCAAATTGAAAACTGGAATTAATTAGGAAAATACTGTTTTTAGCATTAATGTTAACCAAAACCGTTTGTTAACCGTCATGTTCGCTAACATCGCTAACGTTAGCTCGCACGCTAGCTGTTAATGTTAACTTTTCCAATAACTAACTTTACCATTGTGTGGAATATCTGGAATGGTAGTAATATCATATTCAACAATAAGTCTGTCTGAGATTTCGTTATGGATGTAAAGTTTTAGTTTGAATGAAATGGCCAAGGCTATCAGGCACGAGTAGGTTAGCTAACCTAGCTATAACTTCTAGAAGCTACATTTATAGTGGCTGCTAATGACTATGCAGGCTAACGTGAACAGGGGGTTGATGTACCTCAATATGATGCCGACAAGTGAAGGGATCTTTAGTTTGTGAAGGGTAACGTATAGTGTTATATTAAGCCATCCTTACACCAGAAGACTTGACCAGATTTGAGTAAGATTATTGAAAGATTGTAGTCTTTTGAGTAAAGCTTGAAAGCCAAATCTTGTCAAAGGTTTCTGATGTATGGGTAGCATTAGGCAAAATGTTCTTCATTTCATAGCCCTTATTTGGTTGTACCTGACTTGTGCCAAGGCATGTGTTTATTTAAGATGCATGTGAGGGCATTAGTGCTTCAGTGATAGTCTTTTCAATGTTATGTGTAAGCTTATTTTGCAATTTATTAATCTTAATTTCCCTCTGTTCTCTGTTTGCAGGCAGTGAGTTGTGAGGACTGCTTCCCTGAGAACACTGAGTGCATTCTGGAATATTCCAAATGTGTGCCACTTCCATACAAAATAAGTTTCAATCCCGCAAGAGAGTTCACTCACCAGGTAGAGACAGACAGACAGACACACACACACGTAGAATAGCAAATAACATTATAATGTGTGTGCATGTATTTGTGTCTGTTGCTGTGTTTAGTTTCTCCCCTTTTTTCATGTGTCTGTTTGTTGTTATGACTGTAGTGGGCTCCATCAACAGACCAGGGCAAAGTCGGTCTGTCCTGCTACTACTACATGCTACTTGACTATGTATGTGTTTTGAATGAGGGCTATGTCACTGTGCACACTCTAATTTGTTTGACAAATGTGCAATGTAATGCATTAATACAGGAACTAATCATCATTATTGTCGTTTTTAATAATAGTCTTGAATTTTGAAGTTTAGCCATGTTTACCATTATGATGGTGGTAATGTAAATAATGTGTTGAATATATGCCAAACTGAGCATAATCATAATTTAGTTAAATCTTATTTTCTATTTACAGAAACTGAAACCCCCACAAATAAACTGATATCAATAATTAACATTGATGGTGATGGTGGCAAGGGTGCCTTCATAAGGTAATTATAATTTTTGTTTGAACACCTGATTGACTTACCAACTTATTTTTTAATGTTTGATTTTTATCTTAATCAACAATAACATAATGTATAGCAATTGCTGTTTTATTTTTTTAGGTGCCATCCAGCAAGTCCCAGCCTGGAGCCAGAGGCTGGCACTGCACGTTGGGGGAGGATCTATGTTAGGCATCAGAAAGGTGGTTTAAGCAAGAAGGAAAGAGCTTCTGCAGACAATGTTGCAATTAGGTATGATACTTTTGGAAATTGATCTTAATGCCTTAATTAAAAAAATTAGGAAAAATCCAACCTTTAAGGACAGCAATTTTCTTTGTGAATGAATAATGTATCGTAAATAAATAAGTTTTCCTTAAAGGTTGGATTTTCTAATTTTTTTTTTATTAAGGCATTAAGATCAGATGATTTTTAAATGTATGTGTATGCTAAGGTTATGTAAACTTATGAGCACAACTGTAATACATATCTCCATTACTTCTAACTATTGCACCTGACGTCTAGGCTGCTATTGTGGGTTTGCTTTTATTTGTCACACAAGCTGAGTTAATTATATTCAGGGTCAATTGTAACATATACTTTCTTTCTCTTTTTACAGACACCTGACTTTTACTGCCAAAGGGACCATCAGAGCACCTCTCCCTACCATCTATACCAGAAGAGTACGGACAAGGGCCCAAAATGTTTTAAAGGACGTTGCACGCCCAGACCATGGACTGTTTAAACCACTGTGGTCAAGCAGAAGTCTCTGTTCTCACTCGAGGCAGGTCATTGAGAGGGGGCGAGTGTCACTGCGTAAGCCCCCTACTGCAGGCGAGAAAGCCATGTTGATTTGAATATTGATTGATAAATACAATAAAGGCCATGTAACAAATTTTATTGCCTGTTGTACAGTATATGAATTTTCATGGTAAAGTAAAATAAGTCATTGAGATTTAGCAGGTGTAAGTAAATAATGTAATTAAGTGTATGTGAAATATTATTTAAGTTAAAGATGCACAATAAGCTCGGTGATGGTTATGTACTATCTCACATTTAAAACCATTACATATATCACCATATATAAATCACATGATTCATTTTAAAAATAAAGGCATAAAGCCTATCGAAAAGCAAATAAAGGCATACACATAAATGCCTGCAAAATTAGCTGTGTCTGGCAGTATATGGGCTGTATATGCGTTGTCCCATGTTTGACATATCAGGGGGTATATGGGAACAAGAACAAGAGGTGTCCGGGGTCATATAAGTAGCTAATACTTGAAACATGGATCATATCAGGTGAGAATATGAAGTCTGGATATCTTGCATGTCGTCGCAGTCCCATTCAGGACTTTTGATATGCTCCTGATATGGCAATTGGCACTAAAATATCAGGAGCATATCAACCAATATATTTCCTGATATTACACATATCAGGAAATATATCACTATGAATATTCCCTGATTCAGAGCCTTTTCACCCAGTTACACACAGGAACAGCTAAAACTAGGATTAAGTAAAATAAGAAGTAAGAACAAATTTTTTTCTGTTAATTGTAAATTAGAAAAATAACATCACCAGAGAACAGAGGATCAAGCAACTAACACAGGGTTGAGACAACAGTCAGAGTAGGGTACAGATAGGTTAGAACTACTCATAACACAGGGAAGAGAAAGGAAACAACCACATAGTAATTAAGATAGCAGTGGCCTATAACCGTTTCCCATATTAACACACAGAATCAGAAAAAGCCAAACAACTTATCCAACAAGCAAACTACAGGGATATATGGCACAAGGAGGACATGAAGTGATCTGGACCATAAACATAACCCAGCGGAAGAGGGGTGTTAAGGGGTATAAACTTTGACACTGGACAACACATGGAATTCCAAGGCAATAGGTTGCAACTCCCAACATACTGTAGAGAGTGGTGGGGCCTTGTCGAAGTAGTAATTGATACACTTGGTGACATAGACCCTGGCACGCAATTGCAGTAGAATCAGGAGTGGCCACAAACCCGAGCAATAGCTGGTGACGCACATAATAGTGAAAAGTCAGAGGAAGAGTGGGTGGTTAAAATCACAGAACACCCAAAAGGAGGGTGGGGCGTAAGCGCCACAGACAAATAGGGGGCAGCGGTTCCAGGACAGAGAGTGCTGCTTCCAGCTCACTGTGAAACTTGGGGAGACTTGAGGGACGCCATACTATACACAGTCGGTGACCTACGCCCATATACACCAGAAGATAACCAGCCAGTGTGCATCATACCTAGCTTCGACGAACAAGAGGCACACCTCCGAGACTGGGAACTGGGTTGGTACCTGGATTGGGAACAATCTAGTAATATAGAAGACCAAAACCGACTCCAGGTGCACAGGGAAGACGGCAAATCGTAAGAGGATCTGATATATATCCACGAGGGGGTTCAGAACATTCACTTAAAGGACCACAACCATTCAAAAGACTAAACCCACAGCAGGGAGAAGGGTTGTGAAGAATGGCGACGGGAGAGATGACACCCTTGGAGGAAGTCTTGAAAGAGAACAGGACTGCCAGAGATAGAATCAAGGAGGTCAGGAAGAAATGGGAAGAAAGGACACGGAAACACCACACCCCCTGGACATACAATGGAACATTTTATTTAAGCACAATAGCCCAAATGCAGGAGAAGGTCCTGAACCATAAAAACCATGACAAGTGGCCCGCGAGACAAAAGAAAAGAGAAGAAGAACTACTGACTTGGAGGCTTTCATGAAAATAGCCGAGCGGAAGAAGAGAAAGGAGATTGGAGAGGGGGTCCGAAGAAGGGCCCATTCAGGGCGGTGTCACAGAGAAGAACGGAGGAGCCAGACAATGATCAGGGGAACCAAGGACCGCCGGGACCCCCACCAGACTCCCCTGGGGTGGATGATGGTGGTGGGGAATCCGGGGGAGAATCAAGTACGAGTAGGGGTATGGCAAGGAGGATACTGCCAGCTCCTGATACTGGCCCTAGGCGTGATGTGCCTAGGGGGCATGGTGTTTTCTCTCCCCTATCTGTTCCTGCAGGTGCTGTTGATGATGGGGTCGAGCCAGGCCCAAACGGGAGGAGGCGGACACTTCCACCCAGCACTGAGGCCACTTCCGAACCCCAGGTATCTGAGACCATGCCAGCTGCCCCGAGAGACAGCCATCCCTGTAATTCCAGCCCTCTAGAAGTCACTGCAGCTGGCTGTACAGTAGACTCCAAAACCCCCTACAATGATGGCTACACCAAAGAAGCGATGGGACCAGAAGAAGGAGGGAAAGCGACAACACCGCCGCTGCCGCACCAGTAGAGGGACGCAATCGACTGGGGAATCTGGTACTCTTTTGACCTTCCTAATGACAGACCAGCCGCCACAGAGGACTTCATAGGATGGTAGTAGAGAACAAGACAATGGGGACAGACTCATGTTGTACGTACATCCCTGGAACAGATGAAGACATGGAGGGTGTTGTAAAGGCAATGGATAGACTTAAGATCCTGAACACTGAAGCTCATGAAAGTTTGGGAAAAGAATAGAAGAATATAACATTAGATGTAGGTGATGTGTCCGGTATTTTTTTAGTCCAGTGACTCAGTGGCTGAAAAACAACTTTGGGTCACTGGGAGCACTGATTGTGGCATCTCTTGGTACATTACTGTTCGGAGCTGCCCTTGTCGGAGGACTGTTTTGTTGCATCACCCAATGTTGTAGGAGGATCTGCTCACAGGCAGTGGCCAAACAATTGATGGTTATGGGAGATGATATGTATAGGAGAAAGTAAATATGAGAATATAATGGTGTGGGAAGGGCTCCAGGCTTATCTGGAGCTTCATCCTTCGAGTGGGCAAGAATAGGGTGGGGCTCTGCGAGGTGCCCACACCTATCCACAATAATACATAGATGCTATGTCTACGCACACACACACACACAATACTGATAGGTAACTCACAGGACATGTACCTGCACGCCCAGGTGACAGAGGAAAAGGATAGAAGTCATGGGCTGTGACCTGATACGAATAGTCGCCTCAAAAGAGCATAAAGCGACAAGGGAAAGGTAAAAGGGATGTTGACGTATTGCTAACAACTACTTATTACGTATAGATGAAACTTAGAATTGTGGAGGATAAGCCCTCACCTGCAAGGCCATCCAGAACAGTTGAATAGTAATGCTTGCTTAAAACCTATATTACATGCTCTCACCCCAGCCTGCCGTATGCTGGCCCCGGCCCACCGCAAGGCGTGGCGGAGTTTGTGGCTCAGGCAGTGCCCAAGGACGGGTAAGACCCCATTTTGGTCAGCAGGGGCAACCTAAGGCAGGGGGCTGACGGCCCGGCTCCATAGTGTGGCGTACACTTGCGACCGGTGACGTCCACCCAGCCTGGAAGGGGCATGAGTGTTGTGATATCTAAGGGGGGGCGATGCTACGGGAGAACAAGGGGGTGGGACATGTAAGGAAAATAATCAACCTAAATTCAATATATAATCAATATAATATATATATATATATATATATATATATATATATATATATATATATATATATATTCTTTACTTACAAAAATGTGAGGAGAAAACGGATTGGCAGATTGGGGACAAATGCGACCATGATGTTGTTATGTAACTCCGAATTGTCACGATGGCCGTTGCATGAAAATTATGTTTATGCTCAAAGTGACTGACATATTGGTCGGCTTTGGGGACAAATCCGTCTCGGGTCCTAGCCATTGTTCATAACAAAAAAAATTGGTCTTTCTGTCACCCGCTCTGGGCGTCCAGGTTTGATAATTTAGCAATATTACACATATTTGAGAGTACTAGTGCATAATCATCATTTAAATAGATTAGGTAGTGATACATTACGGTTTACATTTATATAATTTTTTTTTACAATTACACATATGATAATGAAAATTGTACAATCATCACTTATGAAGGGTGCTAACCATATACAAGGTTCCATAGTAAATGCTCACGCATGTCTGGATGAAAATGCCTTGACAATGTATTAGGTCACAACATATCATTTATGCTTGCTGTAGAGTGAGGCTAATTTAGCCTCAAAGGAGGGAATATGTGGTGGATTTCTATGACTTAACGGATGCATGTATGGTTTTTATAAACTTTGATATTACTGCAATTATTATGAGACTTCAAGGCCTGTACACATCTTAAACAGACCAGACCAGCAGTCAAGGAGTGGGGTGAGGGAGTTCACAGTGACACCTGGCTGGATGGTCGAGGGGGTGAAGGAGTTCACAGTGACAACTGGCTAGATGGTCGAGGTGAAGGAGTTCACAGTGAACTAGATGGTCGAGAGCAAGAGGATGATGTAATTGGATGATGTAATGGTGGTAACAGCAAGGCCAAGTAACAGGTGGCAAGATAAGAAGCCCTGTTACAACTGGAAAAAAACAGAATCTGGGAAAAAACCCAGAAGGAGACAGTTTTGCATTTCATTTATGCATGATGAGACAATGGGTTCCACCAATAGTTGTAACCTTGGTGGATGCTGATAGGCCAACAGGTGTCTTTCGAGGGTGGCGAGAGGGCCCAACCCCAAGGTTAAGGAGTATAAAAGATAGGTCGCAGCCACCTGTTAGTCAGATCTCATCGGGGGCGCCAACTGATGACATCTCACATCACCCTATTGCTTGACACCTGGTCTGGACATCGTTTAGGCTGGACTATCACTGCAATACGGTGAATAAAGATCAACAGTCTTCAGAGATCTCCTGTCTGCATTGTCTCCTTCGGACGCTTTGTTCCAGAGTGCTAATTAGTAAGTAGTTAAGTGATAAATTGTTCAGTGGATTCGGAAGTGGACCGGTTTTTCCACGACAAAGACTCATTGCACGTTGATAGCTGTGCCACCGTCTATGCTTCAGGTTCAAATATTGAGCGGTTGTGAATAGTTCCACAATAGCAAATAAGACGGCTGGAAATCATACATTGCGCCGATGTGCTTTTAATAATCAACGAACACCACTAACCACTCGGTGAGTTGCACAGTTTTGAAAACGAACGTTAAGGGTTGTTTTAGGACATGTTAGGACATGCCAGCCACCCTGAGATTCAAAACGAGTCAGAAAAGTCGATACAGGACCAATCGTCAAAATGTCGGTGTCCACCACTCTAGTTCATCCAAAACAAACCAGAAAAGGGCCTTAAAGTGCTAAAAACCGGAATTTTCTTTTAAAAGGCAGCAGAATTTGTTTTTTCGGTTTCGAACCGCACTTGCTGCCTTGCTCCCCAGTTAGATATCTTAAAAGGCAGCAACTTTACCCGTTTCGAACACACCCGATGTATCTGACAAGTCAAAGGAGAAATGAACAGCAGTCTGCAAGTGTGCAAAATAGCGACATAACCATCACCACGTTTTTTTATCCGAAGTTAGTCGTGTTAGAAACCTAACGTCAAATTTGAGGCATGTTAAGAGTTGGCTTTGAATCTATTATGCTTTTTAGTTAACGCCATATTAGGTTAAAATGTGTGAAATGGCAAAGTGAAACATTTTCTTGTCTAAGTTTAACCTCGATAATCGATAGCCTAGCGAAAATGTTGCCAATGTAACAAGTAAGCGCCTCTCTTTCTCCCTCCCTCTAACAGTAAGTAGGCCTAGCTAACTGCCAGCAATCAGCATAGAAAAGCAGTTATGTTAGGCTTATGTAATATGATATAGCACTGACGGTCCTAAACCCTCCTAAAACACATTGCGCTGTCGCGCTTGTCAAAGTTTGGCAGTGACGTCGTCGGCAGCGTTTGATTGATTGATTAGTTCACTTTTTCAACATTATTGGTTCCCTGGAGATGTGACGGGTCAGTAACAGGTCAGGACAAGTGTAACTTGAACTGTTTGAATATGTTTTCATGATTTGATGTAGCTTAGGCTACCTAATATTTGAGGCATATTGAAACGATAATAGGCTATTTTATAATAGGTCTACTTGAAATACATTTATTTTTATTCGTATACATTTCATCTTATTCTAAACCGTTCAGATGTAGGCTATGTGGCTTGAATGAATGCAATGTCTATTTGTTTGTTACAAATAAAACTCCAGCAGTTCATAACTAGCCTAGTGTAGCTTATTTTAAAATGAAAACATGGGTAAATCATCATGAATTTCAATGATTTGGCTATGACTTGATTTGACTTGCTTGACCCAAGCTATGACTTGACTTGACTTGCTTGACTGTCACAAATGTCACAAATGACGGACTTGCTTAAAACTTGAAGGTTAAGACTTGAGACTTGCTTGTGACTTGCACATGTGTGACTTCTCGATAATCTCGATAATACTTATTTTGTGTAATGTTTATGGATATAATTCTAATAGCACTAATAAGGTTTTCTTTTCTGTTCTTACCAATATTATTTCAGAATTACACAAGTAGCCAATGCAAACTCTCAGATAATTCTAGCAGGAGACTTTAATGAGACCCCTGACCATTTTTTAGACCGATTCCCCTCCATGTTTAACCCGTACCTCTATAACAAATGACATAATTTCATGCAGTAGATTAACTGTTACCGATGCCTGGCACTTTTTCCACGACAACACCCAAGACTTTACATGGTTCAATGGATCTAGAATAGATCTCCCCCTCTCTTACAACTAGGGTTGCAAAATTCCGGGAATTTTCAAAGTTGGAAACTTTCCATGGGAATAAACTGGGAATTTTAAAAATGGCAAGTTAGTCTATAACAGGGAACTTGTAGTGGACAAAACCCCATCTTGCAGCATAATATTTGTTAAAACAACCTGATTTAATGCAATTTCAGCCAAATTTCTACCCTGCACATACGTCAATCTCATGCACACAGCAATCAGCATAGGCTACTAGACATAAAAGAAACCTATGGTGCGTTCATGTGCATTGGGAAAACACATTCCTAGTAAAATTCCTAGTAAAATGTAATCTCATGTGGGAATAACTGGTGTGAAACTGGGGGAAGTTTGCAAACAGAGTTGCCCAGTTATGGGCTTGTCGTCACTTTTGTCCGTCAGTCAATGATAGTCAGTCAATGTTCCAACCAATTGGATTTTGTTGTTGAGTGGCATGGTGTATCTTGGGCAGTTCAGTGGTTCCTGTATTGCTATCTTAGGCTAGTAAACCATAGGCAGGGAATGGGATTCCCGCTAGCATGGTAGCTAGTTTTGTATGCTAAGCTAAGCGAAAATACGAACAAACAAATCATATTGCTTATTACGAAACAAAATGTTAATGTCTGTATATGAAACAGTAGGAATTACCAAAAATTCACAGTTAATTCCCGTAAATTCCTATTAATTCCCATAATTTCCTTTAATTCCATGAAAGTTTCCAATTTGGAATATTTCCAAAATTCCCCAGCTTAACTTCCCATGGAAATTTTTCGGCCCTTTGCAACCCTACTTACAACACGTTATGTAACTATTGGGTTACACTTTACTTGACAGTATCGACATAATGACACTTGGGTTACACTTTACTTGACAGTATTGACATAATGACACTGTCATAAACAAGTCATAAACATTTTATGACATAACGCTTCTGTTATTAAGTGTCATTCGGTTTTTGTCATAACAAGTTAGGGTTAGGAATAGGGTTAGAGTTAGAGGTTAGGAATAGGGTTAGGTTATGTGTCATCATGACAGTGTCACTCTTATATGTCAAGTAAAGTGTTACCGATTAGTGTAGTGCCCTCTAGAGTTGTGGTGTGGTAATTACAAATGTGTGAGATCCCTGCATGGCTAGGAACCTACCTGCTAAGTTTGGTGCCCGTAGGTTTCACAGTTTTTAACTACATTTAGGACAGAAAAATAATACAATAAAAATAGGGTTCCAGCAAGCTTCTCTGCGTGGACCCCTTTCTGCACAGGCGCATATTCAGTGCTTACGATTTTCCTTACGATAATATGACGATAATATTAATAAACTGAGTTGTTTTTGACTGACTTAAATGAATAGCTTATAATGATGAAATTGCTGCGAAGCTTGCAAATGATTCGATGAGGTATAATGATCGAAGGCACACATCACTTCCTATCCTGCCATTTTGCTGCTGAAGCTGAAAGAAACCTGAAGCCTGTACAGTTAAGGGGTAACGTTACGGTTAACGTTTAGGCTGTGTATTGTCAGCCGAAAGCTCGGTCAGCATTTTAGGAAGAGGTTTTAGCTTATGCGAGAATGTCGGATTTTGACAGCAACCCATTTGCGGATCCTGATTTCAGCAATCCCTTTCAGGTGAGTTGTAAAAAATTGATTCACGGTCGACAAGTTAGCTGCTATCCTATGTTAGCTTCCCATTAGCTTGCCGAGCTGTCTATAGCTTGAGTCAGGTAGGCTACAATGTTAGGCTAGTAAGTTAACTGGTGGGCTTCTGGAGTTATTCAGTGTTGATGTATGGATGTTGATGTATGTCTTTGTATTTGGTTGGAGTTAGTTGTTAACGCAATATTATGTTTTGTTTTAGCTGAGGTGGCAATTGTCATGGGAAGGAGTTCGCTGTCAAGTGTCTGAACATCCAGCTAGCGTTTCTAAGCTATCGGCCAACGTGAAGTTAGCTAAACGTCACCCTGTTTTGAAATCTAACGTTAGCTAACTAGCTAACGTTATATTTTCCTTGACATATGCATCTGCTTCCTTGATGCTGTTTAATTTAGATATCGTAACTTAATTTGTTAAGCTAGACCAACTAAGTTAGGTAAATAATGAAATGAAAATAAACCTTGTCATAGTTTGCAGCGTAAGGTTAAGTTTGTGATGGAAAATATGTGCTTGCAACACAAAATATTAGTTAACAGTTACATGGGTGATAAGCCAAGGTAATTTCGAGTTCATATTGAAATTTGACGGAATAATGTGTTTGGTTAACGTTTTGACATGTCACTATTTTCATGTTTCTTTGACTGAGCATCTACCTAGCTCGGTTAGACAGGCAGCTACTAAGACACCACTTGCGCCGCAAACTCGTTTCCGGTCTTGCTGGTCACATGTTTGCCGGTGTTGTGTGCCTTCTGGTTTCTCCACCTACTGGTTCCCTGTGCTCATAGCCTACCACAGCAGCAGAAGTGGTCAGATATTCACAAACAAGTTGTTATAGACGGATATGAAGTCAACTCCTTGGTTTTGCTGACGTTGAGCAGCAGGTTGTTGTCTTGGCACCAGGATGTCAGGTTTGCCACCTCTGCTCTGTAAGCAGACTCATCATCACTCGTGATACAGCCGATTATGGTGGTGTCATCAGCAAACTTAATGATGGTGTTTGAGGTGTGAGTTGCCATGGCATACAGTCATGAGTATACAACGAGTACAGCAGGGGGCTTAACACACATCCCTGCGGTGCACCAGTGCTGAGTGTTAGAGTGGAGGTGATGATATTACCCCGCCGTACCGCCTGTGTCCTGTCAGTCAGGAAGTCAAGGATCCAACTGCACAGAGAGGGACTAATGTTCAGGTCTCTCAATTTCATGATCAGCTTGGATGGAACTATGGTGTTAAAAGCGGAGCTGTAGTCGATGAAGAGCATCCGTACATAGGTGTTTTTCTTATCCAGGTGAGAAAGAGCAGTGTTCAAAGCAAATGCTATCGCATCGTCTGTGGACCTGGTTGGCCTATAGGCAAACTGGAGTGGATCTTATGTAGAAGACAGGGAGGATGTAATATGATCTTTAATTAACCTTAAACACTTCATAACAACAGAGGTGAGAGCAACAGGTCGGTAATCATTAAGGCAGCTCACTGTTAATTTCTTAGAGACTGGAATGATTGTGGACCTCTTGAAACATGCGGGGATAACAGACTGATGCAGGGAGAGATTAAAGATGTCCATAAAGACCTCAGCCAGTTCAGATGCGCAAGCCTTGAGAACACGACCTGGGATGTTGTCAGGTCCTGGAGCTTTATGATTCACCCTTCTAAATGATTTACACACATCTCTTTCAGATAACTGAAATGGGCAGCAATCTTGCTCTAACAGAGACTCTGACCTGATGTCATTTTCAAAGCGGGCACAGAAGGAGTTCAGCTCCTCTGCAAGAGAAGCAGACACCTCTGCTCTGACGCTCCTTCCTCTGTAGTCTGTAATTGTCCTTAGTCCACTCCACATGTCTCTGGTGTTAGAGCCACTGTAGTGTGACTCCACCTTTTCCCTGTACTGTCTCTTAGCACTTTTAATTGATTTTCTCCGTTCATAACATGCTTTACTGTACTCGCTTGGATTGCCAGAATGGAAGGCAGCTGTCTGAGCTCGGAGTGCTGAACATACCTCTCCGTTCACCCATGGCTTCTGGTTAGGAAAAGTTTGTACGGTTTGTACAAAGTTTGTTCATCCTTGGTACAATGTCATCATTGATCATGGCATTTGCATATAGCCCGTTACATACTCAGTGTAATCATAGATGTTATCAGCAGCAGTCCGAAAAACTCCCCAGTCTGTTGTGTGGAAACAGTCACGCAGGGCAGCATCTGATTGATCCGTCCAGAGCTGTACTGAGCGAATCGCAGGCCGCTCACATTTCAGCTTCTGTCTATAGGCGGGCAGTAACAAGACTGAAGAGTGATCCGATTTACCGAAGGCTGGACGATGGCATGCTTTGTAGGCATGGCTGTATGGAGTGTATGCATGATCCAGGGTGTTATCACCTCGAGTTGGAAAACTCACATGCTGGTGGTATTTCGGTAGAATTTTCTTCAGGTTGCCTTTATTAAAGTCGCCGGCCACTATGAATGCGGCCTCCGGATGCAGAGTTTCGTGCCGATCAATAATTTCATTGCTGTTCATTGCTGTTCTTGATATCACGTTGAAACGCCAGTCTGGCATATCTGGCTATGGATATAGATGAATAGATTTTCCTCAATCTGACAAATATCCCAGCTCTTTTACCTCTTTTTCTCTGGCGGCGTTTCTTCCCAGGTAACCAAGGTAAACAACCATGTAAACAACTTTGGTAACTAGTGGAGTGAAAGTCCCCCGATGTGGTTGTGGCTTGCAGATTTAGTTTAATATCTAAGAGAGTCTGTGTATTGTAAGTGATCAGCGTATGGCGCATAATAAAAAATGTGCGAGAATAACACTAGAAAGATGAAAAAACGTAAGGTTGAGGAGGACACTGAGCAACGGCAGCCATATGTGACCAGGAATGGGAAAACCAGGCACATGTCTCCCCAGAGACATTTTGAGTTATTCACAGATTCTGAAAGTGTAGTTTCAAAGCTATCCAATGATGTCTCACTCATGGAGATCTGATAATATTTGAATAAGTTGTAGCTATTTTAAAGTATACACATCTCAAAGCTACAAGCTGAGAAATCAGGTTTTTCAATTTGACTACTTTCTCCCTCAATCCATGAGAGGGGAACACAATGGTCCTCATTTACATGACATTAAGATCAACCCTCCCCCCTGTCACGGTCACTGATCTATCAGCCTGCAGTGCATGATGCTAATGACCCATCGAAACTATCTGTAATGGCTTACAGAACCAGCTAGTAGCAATCGATAAAGTAGTCTAAAACAAACATGAGATCACGTTTGCAAACCATGTTATTTTGAATGAACACCCAGTGCAAGGCACCAGGGTGGCAATGGATTAAGCAGGTTTAGCAATGGATAAAATAGTCTAAAACGCGAACTAAACAAACATGAGATCACATTTGCAAACCCTGTTAATTTGAATGCACACGATGCAAGGCACCCTGCCATCAGTCAAAACAAGACATTCTCGCATTATTCAAATTAATTGCCCACCGAAACTATCTGTAATGGGTTTTGGCTAATAGTATGGTGTCAATAGCTAACGACAGTAGGCCTACGTTAGCTAGTAGCAATGGATAAAGTTTCTAACACACAAACTTTATCCCCGTCAAATGTAGAGGCCGATTTGGGTTTTTCTAAAGCCGATGCCGATACCGATTTTTAGCGGTCGGAGTCAGCCGATGGCCGATGTGACCTGCCGATTTTTAGGGCCGATATGCTATCGTATTATCCTTAATTGGCATGCTAAAATCATACTAGTAAGAGGAGGCACAACACTTGTAAACTTCACACGATTTATTGAACATTAAAAAATCAACATATGATATAACATATGTTCTATATATACACTATATATTTATGTATATAGTAGAAATATTATGTAGGCTATTATATAAAAATGATGATAAATTATAAATAACTTATGTTCTATATATACACTATATATTTTTGTATATAGTAGAAATATTATGTAGGCTATTATATCAAAATTACTGTAGGGGCCTACTCATCGATAACAACAAGAATTAACAAATGTATGACTTCTTGCAGTCTGTTAGTCTATTAATTATTCATTTTAATATGTTTAACAGAGTGCAAGAAGACTTCCATGATGTGACAACTTCAGATAGTTACTTCAAAACGGCAAAATACATGTTCAGGTTATACAGTTTCACTATGGAACTTCCATGCCTTACCACAGACCTAGGTTTCAACAATATAAAACTCGTCTCCCAGCATGCTGTGAGCATGCATCAAATCAAACATGTATACATCGCGAAAACAAATTGACACGGGATGACAATGTTTTAAAACGTTCACTTGTTATTTGTGCGTCCTCTTTTTCCTCAATCATTTCACTTAGATTGTCCGTTACTTAAGTTTAGATCGTAACATAGCAGTCACCGGCGTTGAGGGCGGGGGCTTGCATAGTCGGCGCATTCCCAACGCACTCGTAGCCACAACGCTAAGCAACTTTCATTTCTTCTTTAACTCCGATGCAGTTGAAAACGAATGGACATGGGATGACAGTGTAATAAAGCATTCACATGTTAGATTTGCGTCCTCTTTTTGTTAAATTTTCACTTAGATTGTCCGTTACTATAGTTTAGATCGAAACATCACGCTGGTCACCAGGGGTGTGTTTCTCGACAGTGTCGTTGCTAACTAAGTTAGTTAGCTAACTAAGTTAGCAACTTACTTGGTTGCAATGCAATTTCCCATAGGCAACCTACTAAGTTGCTAACTGGTTAGCAACAATGCTTTCGAGAAACGGGCTTGCCGGCGCATTCCCAACGCACTTGCGGTAGATGAAGCAACATCACAGATTACCACCATAAGAGAAATCATAAGAGAAAATATACGACTTTGGGACACTGGAATGTAAAAATTGATGCCTTACCTGTAGACAGTCTTGCTCCTTCTTGAAACCAAAGATTTTCTTCGTTCTAAATAGACCGTCTCTTTTAAAACCTCGCGCTGTGTTCCAAGTAGCTGCCCACAGATGTGCCTGACTTAAAATCGGCGCGGCCAAATAAGAAAATTGGCCGATACCGATTGATTAAAAAATAGCATTAAATCGGCTGGCCGATCGATCGGTTGGTCTCTAGTCAAATGTAACTGTGGAAATAGCATCTGATATCTTACGATCTACAGTGGGCATCGCTTTCAAATGGCCACTTCAGTCGCGCATTACGCGGCGTGAAGCTGCGTGAAGCTTTAGTACCACTTTCAGCCACTGTGCGTCGCTCTGCCACTGTACATCGCTCTGTCACTGTACATCGCTCTGTCAGTGGTAATTGTTACCGAGAGGAATCCCAGCCTACGAATTCAATAACAAAATAAATCGTAATTAAACATTACCTCGATTAAGGCTACTTGGGTATGGCTTAAGGCTTGACTACAACGGTGGTAGCAAAAATCGAAATCTGCTTTTGATAGCCTACGGTGCCGCTCCACAAAGCAAAAAAAAAAATATCTTAATTTGCTGTCTATGTTATTGTCAGTGTTGGGGGTAGCAATTCATCATAAATCAAAACAGTGTCTTAATTTGCCCTACTTCTTGACTGCAATGTAGTCAATTGACTGCTTGACATGTCATTTTTATTTTTCTGTACAATAAACAAATACATCTGCTTATGCCGCAGAATTACATTCATATTTGGCTGACTGCAGACGCGCCACTTCCCTCCCCATATTCCAAGATTAAGATAGTATGAAGTGCTTTTTGTATAGGCTACTATCATAAAAATTTGTTAAAACGAATAGCTCTTGGGTGCTCCTTGTTGGTGCCCCCCACCCAATCCCAATCCTCCCCCACCTTTTTTATGCAGCCCTTGCCACTTAATCTACTAAACCCCTCTTCTACTGCACTTTTTACCCCCCCCCCCCCCCCCCCATTAATGCACAAATAAGCTGACACCAGACATAATTTCACTGGATTTCTTACTTCCAGTAACTATATGCATGTGACAATAAACTTCCTTGTATCCTTGTAGCTATTTGCAATTTGACAAAACACTGGTCCTCATTTTGCGAATGCTAGGACGATATGAGCCTGCATGTTGCATTTAGTTAGATGTCCGAGTCACGCATAATATTTGAAAACCACTGGCTCGTAATCACAATAATTTAACACAGGACAGTTGGATAGCCTACTTCATCATGTCCCCATGCCTACATTTTTGTGAGTAGCATAGAGATCGTTAAAAACAATAAAGTATGGCTCTCCGTTTGGGACATTGAAAACTTATATTTTTAATAGACTACCGTAGAAGATGCTGACTTGCAAAAGCCTCGGGATAACACGTTATCTCCACTATCATCAGTCATGCCCCTTGATCAAAGTGGGGAATGAAATAAAAGTTTGAGAACCACTGGTTTAACAAGTTACCTGCAGTCCAGAACACACAGAATCTGTTGCAATATTCTGATGATCGGCAATGATATCGGCAAATGTTTGTTTTCCAAAGTAAGAATTTCACCTTCGACAATGAATAGCTCATTACACTTGTTACTGTTAAACTTAGGCCTACCTGGTATCATTACAAACATTATTCTGTGTCCTAAAACTGGCATATTTTATGGCATTGTGTCATGTAAGTTCGTTGCAAAATCTAGAGAAATGTGTGAGGTGGTCATGGGAGACAATTGAGACACACATTGGATTGTGTTATTACTTGAACATTCCACACTATCCACAGCTGTGGTAGGCCTATCAGGGGCAGGAGGATTACTGTTAGCGCAGGCTTTATATACAACTTCAACATAAGGCCTCGAATGTTGTCTTGTTTGTGGAGCCTTTTGCCAAGGCGTCTGTAATCTCGCTTCATTGAAAATGAGGGCTTCCCTCAATGACCCTCGAGAATAAATAAAGGTTGAATGAATGAATGAATTAATGAATGAATGCAGGCTTGCCCAAAATAGGCTAAAAGGCCTGTGGTTTTGCGCAGCCTACAGTAAATAACAGACCCGCCAGATAATGCGTTATGATGCTTTTACGAGCAAGATGTTTTTGGTACCCTCACGCACACTGCATGTTCTTAAATAACAATGATCATCAGTAATATTCAACCATTAATTTGGGTAAATGGGCAAGCGTGACCACCTTGATTGGCTGATTATTGATGATTGTAACGCGGGCATGATTCCAAACACCTCCCTTACGATGATGAGTGACAGGTGACAGGTCTCAGAATGCGTGCGCTACACAAGGACAGAAGATGATGAATAACTGGGGCCGTAGGCTATTCACAAAGGCTTTCAGACAACTCCTAAACTAGGAGTGAGTCTTCGTTGCTATGGATTACGTCATTACTCATGCACAAGCTTGACTGAAGTGACCACCTTGATTGGCTGACGATTGTAACGCGGGAATTCCAAACATCTCTTTTCCGATTATGAGTGACCGGTGACAGGTCGGAGAATGCGTGCGCTACACAAGTAGTGCGAAGGACGGAAGATGATTAATTACTGAATAAAAAGGCCTTGCCTAAATGAATAAAGAGTAAGGCAAAACAAATAGCCTAGTAGCCTAATGAAACATAGACCTATAGATTGATGCAGTAGCCTACCTTTGCAACATTATTAAATTAATCTGTCACCATATGCCTAGGCTACGTTTGCAAAGAGGAGAACATTTTAATTTGATTCACAATGAAACGTTACATTTCATTTACATGTTAACAATGAGTAGTTTTGGTTGTTGTTGGTGGCGTTATTGCATCCCTTTATGAATGCAAAATTGTTCCCTCGCGATTGGAAGCTCCTTTTAGCATAGGCTACGCATTTCAAAACATCATAACGTAAAATGCCACAAAAAAGCTGTTTATGAATAGGTCTTAGTGAGTTAAGAGTCCTCTCGATTTAAGCTGTCCCAGACTTAGGTGCTACTTTTAGGTCTAAAATGCTTCGTGAATTACTTTTTGAGGAAAAAATTAGGAGTCCTAAAGTTAGGAGTGGCACGCCCATTATTTTTAGGAGTTGCTCCTAAATTCGCCAGTTAGGCTGAATAAAAAGGCCTAGCCTAAATGAATCAAGGCAAAACATATAGGCTAGTAGCCTAATGAAACATACGGATTGATGTAGCATCTTTGTAACATTATTAAATTATTCTGTTACTATGCCTACGTTTGCAAAATAGAACATTTTAATTTGATTCACAATAATGTTACATTTAATTTACATGTTGACAATGATTAGCCTAGTTTTGGTTGTTGTTGGTGGCGTTATTGCATGTTAGTTATGCCTACAATGCAAAATTGCTTCCTCACGATTGGAAGCTCCTATAGCTGCATGATTTCAAAACACAGCAGAATGCTGCAGGTTTGTGAATAGGTCTGTGAGTAAGGAGTCCTCTTGACTTCTTTTAAGCTGTCAGAGGTGGGAAGGTGTGATTTGTTGGGGGCAGGGATTAACTGGGCACAAATGTCTGATGGCCCCCCTTCCCCCCAGCCAACGTGAATCGGGTGGTTAGTTAATAGGCCTATCGTGAAGATTTTTCCTGCCATCTAAGGCACGAGTGCATCTGTGAGGCCAAGCCTCACCAAGTAGCTCGTTTGTTTACAACTAACATTCCATTTAATTAAACTGCTTTATAGGCTATGCCGAAATAGGTTTCAATATTTTGAATATTAACGTCGGGTGAATTGAAATGTTCTCAAAGTATCCTTATGGCTGAAAGCTGCTTGGGATCCCCGTCAAGCAATATAACCATACAAACGCGCTTCCTGCACTCATTGTTTCAAAAGGAGTAATGGCTTTGTCAGAACTGAAGAGCTGTGGACGGCACGGCACGGCATGCCCAATGAAAATAAATTAACGCAACACAACACAGACCCCGCTTCTCTCGCGTCAGTCACTGACATGATTTTAAACAGAACCCGCTTCTCTCACGCGGCAGTCACTGACAGTAACCTAGAATAAATGCATGGGGAAAAACACTTCCCCATGACAAAGACATCGTAAAACACTGAAAGTTAATATTTTGTCACTAGCAACATACATCTGTCCTTTGTCAAATGTATTATGTTCCAAGTAGCCTATGCGTTAATTCTGCTTCATAAAGTTGAACAAATACATTTGCTTATTTCACAGAAAATATAAATAGCCAGATAGGGTCTACAGTACAGAGTTGGTAAGTTATGGTAGGCCCGATGGAAGGGCTGTTATGAGAGTATTAAAATATGGGATATTCTACGGGAAAACATTAAAACGGCAAGACAGCGGGGGAAAGTTAAAATCACGCGGATAAACACGGAAAAAGTTGGCATGCATTGTTTGGTCCCGTGCACAGGGATTATTTGTCATATTATTAATCACATATGATTATTTGTGAAATTGTGCAAACAGGCGCAACACATTTGAAAATGAAGGACTGGTAGCATGCAAGCTCACGGGAAAGATTGATTTAAGAACGTTATCACAGTGTGTGGCTGTGGCGCCGGGGCGAAGACAGCAATTGGCAGGGGAGGGTCATGTCTTTTTAACAATTCTGTCGGAGGGTCATTGAACAATTTCTAGCAGGCAAGAGAGGGTCATGCAACTTTGAAGCACTCAAAATTCCTCCGTGGCCCCTTCAATAAATAACTAACAGTCCCTAGATTGCTGCTGGGCTATATGTCTTGGTTCATGTCTGTTAACAACTCATTGCCGCCAAACGATAGCCTATCTCGCGGTTGCATCCATTACAAACAAACATGCAATGTGAACGTCTGGGATTGGGGAGAGCACTAAATGCTCTACTGAATAAGCACGAAGTCAAACCTTTAAATGAAGATAACTCTTTAATAATAATAATAATAATAATAATAATAAAAATAAACGCTAATGAAGTAAACCATCAAAAATCGTCTATCGCCTGTAACTCTGTGATAACAGGACGTAACAGGAAGGCATTTGGCTGAGCAACGGAGGTTAATATGCTCTATATTTTGTCCAAATGATGTCTGTCTATCATCGTTGCACTCGGAGAAAACCAGAATGTTTAATTTGTCCTGCGTTTCTTCTACCGCTGCAAAAGGGATTCACTCGCAGTTAACCAAATATTTCTTTATTAGGGCAGGGCAGGCATATTTCTGGCTATTAAATTATTTCTAAACCAGTCTGTTAAAGTCTGTAGTGAAGTCTGTGTAGGGTTTTCCAGGCTCCATTTCTTTTTACGAGACACCCTGCTCACTTGAGCCATCTACCGGTTGTTTGGGTTGTTGCAGCGTCTCACTGGAAAAATACAAATTAAAGCCGCGCGGACCGCGAGTGAAGCTGGCCAAGTCGAAGCACTGCCCACTGTAGCTCCTCTACTGTCAGACCGAGAGATTCTTCCTCGTTGTAATTATCTTAATTAATAAACAAAAATAACTAATTTTGAAAAAAAACCTTCAAAGTCGTTTTTCGCGACTTGTGTCTCTGCGACTTGAGCCTGGTTTTGCCATGCCTGGTCAAATATGTCCGGCGCCGACGTCACAATACATATGTTTTAAATAGTGTTACCACAGTGCCACCTGTGGTTGTATAGAGTAACCTGTGGTAACTCTATACAAAACATATTGATCTCAATGGTGCATTTTGCCCATGTTCAGGGTGGAAAGTAAGAAAGAAAGATTTGCATAAGACAAGTCAAATTGGTGTTTTTAAAAAGAAGGGATACGATACGATGTTGCTCTGAAAATGAGAACCAAAATGATTTTTCAGACTTTCAGATTGCTGTTCAGACCCTGAAGGAATTTATTTTCTGTTCATTGCTTTTTGTGAGAGTGTTTCTACTTATCTCAGTAAGGAAAATAAATCAAGAGCCTATGTTGAGTACAAATATGTCTTCTGAAGGCCTAAACAGAGCCCAGCCAAAATCTCCAATACAATTTTGATCAACTTTGAGGGACAGCTATGACCATGCAGGATCATCCAGACCAAACGTGACGATTTTGGTACTATTCCTATTGATGTACCAGCATGCAAAATTTGAGCCTCCTACATGGTTTAGTTCCTGCGCTGTTGGCTTGTGAACTTCAACAAAAAGAAGAGGCCGAACAAAATCGACATCCCCCTCCCCCTGTTAAACTGGCTGTATCTTGGAAAGTATTGATCTTACATAAAAGTAATTTTACAGTGTGTCTCCTGGGTAACATAGGTACACCTGGTAATTTTTTCAGAGACTTAAGTGCGTGGGCCCTGGTTGAATTGACGTGGAATGACCCAGTTGTAGCTCCATAGCCTTATAAGGGGATATTGCCAATGCTAGATTTAAAAGGGATTGTGACACCGATATTGGTTGGAACACATTTATTTTGCCTTTGAGTGGTTGGCAACACTTTTTGGTAGCAATTGTTTTTGTGTGCAGATCTCAGAGCCTAGGCTGCCTACAGAGACACGTTTTTTTAAAGGCCTGCTTATGGGGTAGCCTGGTAAACCAGACCCTGGAATCTTTCAGATTAAGGGTCTGGCCACGAGTAATGAAAATGGCCCAATTCGAGGGGCGGCACCAAGCATGCATTTGAAACTCTCACTGCACGCAGTTGGATAACGCTACGACCAATCACAACAATTCATCAGTGTCAGTCATCAGTGTAGCTTCGCCTTTGTCCCCCTACACCGATTTGATTGGTCCCTCTCGCTCGAGAGATAGAAGAAATTTGGATCATTGCTCGTGGCCAGAGTATCTTGCGGGCACAATTCAAATTGTGCTCTCGCGAGAACTCTGGATTTCCAGGGTACTTATGGGGTGGGCAGCTAGTGGATCGTTAGGAAAGATTAGATGAATGTGATTATTTATGTTTGGGCCTTTTTTGGGCCTGAAATCGCTGATACAACCTTTAAAGGCCCATTCACACCAAGAACGATAACGATAACTAAAATAACTAACGTTCTCGTTAATATGAATGACGACGTTCACACATAAACCATAACGGTAACAAGATGAAGAACGATATCGTTGGGGATCACTTTCAGAGCGATTTTCAGAACGATAAAAAGCTAATGCCAATCAGAACCCATCGAATTTTAACCGTCACATTCATTAACACAAGGAGAGACTTTGTTTATCGTTGTTCAGTGTATTTTATCGTTATGGGGTCATTCTGTGTGAAATCACCCAATTTCAGCAACATTTGGCAGGTGACCCTCCAAAAAAATCTGAAAAAATTCACAGGTGTCTGTAGACCAAACCTATGCATAGATCTTAAATAGTATATCTGTATGACTAATCGTTGCAAAACTACAGCCCTTTGAAACTTCAAGTCATTTTAAGCATCGTGGTGAACAATCCTTTTTGTTCAACTTCCAACATTATTGGCTCTTTTGGTATTTCACACACATTAGTGAAACTATGTGAATAGAAGTACAATTTCCTGTTAAAATAAAAAATCTAATCGGATCAGACATATCTTGTGTACTTTCCCTCTGCAAAGCTCTGAAAATGGCTATAAATTCATTATGTGAAAAGACATCATCACCTTTAAGGGTTCTCATTGAAAAAGTATGTGACACAAATTCATCAGGGGGCGTATTACAGAAACTTCCTAACTTGAAAATCCTATCTTAACTGTCTGATAACCATGGTAACAGGAGTTTAGGGTCTTAGTTAAGAAAAATGCGATTACAGAACAACCTTTCCTAAGTCAATTTTCCTATCCTAACTTAAGTTAAGAAAAGTGTATTACAGAAGCATCCTAACCTCAAAAAATCTTAAATAAACTTTCCTAACTTTAGGATAACCCTTGTGTTGTCACTGTCGCCAGCTGTCACTTTGGCTACGTGTAATTTGGCTTGCTTTGGCTAATTAGTAACATAGTTATCGTTATGGCAGGTATTTTATTGTTATTATTGTTATTGTTATTTTATTGTGCATGATATTACAGTTAGCCGATCAACTCCGCCCAGCTTTGGAGAGGCCTACCCGTCGTCACGGGGCTCTCCCGGTTGTGGTACAGTTAACAAATGCGCTTCGCTTCTTTGCAAAAGGTGATTTTCAAAGCGAAGTGGCAGAGGCCATCCTTAAAAATATTTTCGTTTGCCGTAACCCGACCGACCCTGTCAATTTAGAACCGACCCAAATATTTATTTTTTTCCCCTTTTAGTCCGACCGACTTGCCGGTTGTAAACTTGCGTTAATACCGACCGATTGTTTTTTTTACTCTAAACAACCAATACAAATGCAATAAAATAATATTTCTTTTAGTAGGCCCAAGTGTTGTGAATATAAATTGCCTACATGCAAACGTGGCTCACTTAAAAAAAAAAACCTGTGGCGTCATCTCTACACCATTGGTTTTATGCATGTCACACTATGGCCTACGCTTCGTTTCATTCACACAAACTGATAACGCTTTTTATTTGGCACGAAGTTCTGGAAGAACTGTGGCCATATCTTTTCTCATCCCTTCTCCCCTAGTCTAACGGTGACCGTGGTCGGAGTATTGAAATTGGTTGTGGTCTATTCAGCATTTCTCAAAATATGGGTCCATAACATGGAGACTGCTGGTCCGCGGAGTCGTGGAGTGAAATTAGGCCCGGTGCTTCATCTGATAATTTGCTGCGCAGTTGATCAAGAAACCGCGGATCGACGAAAAAAGAAAACAAACGTTTCTGCTATCGATGTCATTAAACATGGAGCCCTACAATTAAGTGGTGGTATGAGCATTCATTCAATCGCGGCTCGCGCCGAGAGAAACTGAAACTAATCGATAACGTTGGTATCAAAGCTCGCTTCAACCTGTTGGAAGGCTATTTATTTATTTAACTTAAACTTAATAGAACGACGTTGTTTTTGGAACTTCCTTAGAAACAGAGCAGAGACTGTATAATACACTGTATAGCATTGAGTATTGTATAGTCAAATTTCAATATAACGTGGCCAAGAGCTATTGTAGCCTTCTTTCTGGGTACATGTAGATGAGCCTTATGACCCAAAAGTCTGCCATGACCGGGCCTCAGGTCAAAGAAGTTTGAGAAAGGCTGGTCTATATAACCTGCATCAGAATGAGGTTTGCAATGGTGCCTGAAGGCACGGGTTACTAACCCAGTCAGTTACGCCACGATATGCACATTTGTGTAAATTCATTCCCCACGTAATCACCATGACCAAAATTGTAATTTTTTTTTTTTACTTTGAATCTTGAAAAAAAAAAAAATATTGACCTACCTACCGACCCATTTTTTTTTTTTTTTTGGCTGTTACTGCAAACAAAAATATTTGTAAGGATGGCCAGACTTAGCAAAAATATCTCAGTCGGCTATGTCCAGAAATTTGACAGAAGTGGCAACTGCAATAAGTAGACTAGCCGCTCGCTACATACAGTTTCCAAGAGGAAGGGAACTTCAAGAAATCAAGGAGGCTTTCTACCGTGACTCTCACATGCCTGGTGTCATAGGTCTGGTAGATGGATCTCTGTTCCCAATCAAAGCCCCCACTGAAGACGAAGTAGCCTACGTTTGCCGCAAAGGATACCATGCCATCAATATCCAGGCTATAGGCGATCACAACATGACCATAAGGCATTTGATAGCGAGGTGGCCAGGATCAGCTCATGACTCTTTCGTCTTCAATACAAGGTGGCATGCCACACCTTTTTTTGTTGTTGTTGCTGTAAGATTTGACCTATGGGGTGACCACCCCCCCCTTCAAAAAATTAGACAGAAAACTAGGGAAATTTTCATGGGAGAGACTTAGTTTGTGAAATTACACATATACTAGGCCACCACGGCATCTGTTTAGCACAAACAAGTGAATTTAGCCTGCTTTTGATCAATAGGGCCTACCAGTATGTTTGTAATGAATGGCATCAATTTATTTGGCATAGGGCCTAATCTTGTTCAATTCCAAACGTATGATCTTTCTAGAAAAACGTATACACAGCGAGTAAACAAACTCTTGCTCACTGTGTATACTTCATATAGACTCAGCATCAAGCACAGCATGAACCTCTAAAGCCCTCTGTGTGTGTGTATGTATGTGTATATGGATGTGTGTGTGTGTGTGTGTGTGTGTGTGTATGTATGTGTACCTCCATAATACATAGTCTATCAAAATGGCTAAATGACTTTTCATCTTGGTCAAATTAAAAAGTGGAACATGGGATAGGCCTAGAGGTTCAAAATCGCTGAACAGTAGAACATGAAGTAGGACAGGTGGTCACTCTAACCTAGCCCAATCCACATATAGCCTACTGTAACTTTATGTACTTAGAATAGACTAGAATGGAATAGAAAAGAATAAATCTTTAATTGTCCACCAATGTCAACTTCATTATCTCCAGTGACATTAATACTTACCTGGAAGAAGGAAATGTGAGTGGTTGGCTGCTTGGTGATTCTGGATATCCATTAAAACCCTTTCTAATGACTCCAGTGGGAGATGAACAAACACCAGCAGACATGCGGTATGCCTAATTTTTAAAATATTACTCTGATGCAGTGAGTCTAACCTTGCTTGGTTCCTCAATTTCGTTTTTGTTTTGTTTTGTCTGTTATTAGATACAATCAAGCACACAAAAAGTGTAGGGCAAGACAGGAGCGTCTGTTTGGAGTCTGGAAGAGCAGGTATAATATATTGAACCTTGCATTAAAGTAGGCTTATCTGTTCTATTAAGCATGTACCGTAAACCCATAAGCCTGACACATATTTTCCAATATCAGATGGAGATGCCATGACACCAGTGGAGGTTACCTTCAGTATTCTCCGGAAAAAGTGGTGTTATTCATAAAAGCTACTGCAGTTCTACATAACGTGCAGATTTGCAAACCTCCCTGAACCAGAGATAGAACCTGCAGAAAATGAACAACCTGAAGAGGCGCGGGAGGTGAATTACAATGGGCTGAATACATGGAATCAACTGATCCAGGATTTCTTTGCAAGGCCCTAATAAATACACAAATAATTATATTAAAAGCTTAATTTATTCATCAAAATATGTAAAACAGTGTAAATTACATTACATTTCATTTTTGCATTTGCTGCACATTCCTTCCCCTTACGCCATTCGAATCTCTCCCTCTCCAAGGCCAGCCTCTCTCTCTCAATGTTAAGACGCTCTCTCATCAGTTCCACTTTTTCCCTTTCTATGGCCAACAGGGCCTGGGTGTCAGAGAGTGTTTTCAGTAGCTTTGGTCTTTTTTCTGCAAGAAAAGAGGAGAATCTAGCTTAGTCAAGTTGTATACTATATTATAGGTTCACACAGAGAGAAATTAATAAATATAAAATAAAACATAAATATGAGTGACACAGGACAATAGGCCAGTGACACAGGCCAGTACACAGCACAGTGGGCAGGTTGCACAAGACAAGTTAATTAGTGGTGCAAGACAGTCCACAGGACAGTACAAGGATACAAGGAATTTTAGTTGTTACATGCATGCTTATTAAAGGAGAATTCCGGTGTGATATTGACCTAAAGTGTATTGAAACATGATACCGAGTGTGAGCATTATGTCTCATAGCCCATCTCGGCTTGTCCCCTGCACTCCAAAATCTGGCTAGTTAGCCCGATGCTACCAACAGCTTTTCAATAGTGGTGCTTCGGCATCCGGGCTAACCATGCAAATAAATCACTGTTTTACACCCATTTACGAGGCTCAATATATCTCCCACACTTCATTGGTAGACTTCGAGGGCCCTGACATTTAAAAGCGAGACATTGAGAACTTTGAAAAAGCACTGGTAGTTTACTTACAAGGCGATTTATACAGACAGTATCTTCGAAGTTTGGCGTTTGCAGGCATCTTGAATTTAGTCGCGATAAAGTCGAGCAGCAGTAAGAATGAACAGGTATGATAGGGATCAGATTCCAAAATTAATTCAGTGGAAATGCATGGATTCCAGTTTCTTCCAGCAGCAGCAACTGGAACCATGCATTTCCCAAATAATTTTTGGAATCTGATCCCACTATCATACCTGTTCATTCTTACCGCTGCTCCCACTTTATCGCGACTAAATTCAAGATGGCTGCAAACGCCAAACTTCGCGGGAAGATACCGTCTGTATAAATCGCCTTGTAAGTAAACTATCAGTGCTTTTTCAAAGTTCTCAATGTCTCGCTTTAAATGTCAGGGCCCTCGGAAGTCTCCCAATGAAGTGTGGAGATACATTGAGCCTTGTAAATGGGTAAAAACAGTGATTTATTTGCATGGTTAGTCCGACGTCGGCACCACTATTGAAAAAAGCTGTTGGTAGCATCGCTAACTAGCCAGATTTTGAGTGCAGGGGGGACAAGCCGAGATGGGCTATGAGACATAACGCTCACACTGTATCATGTTTCAATACACTTTAGGTCAATATCACACCGGAATTCTCCTTTAATGTAAAGAATGCAGTGAAATTGTCAGTGCATATTGCATAAAGTGCATAATGTGTGTGTGTGTGCGTGCGTGCGTGCATATTACTGTAAGTTGATGATACTGCATTCAGGTGTGTGTGTGGGACACTTACGGGGAGGTTGGGGTTCTGCCTCAACAACCACTACATCCTCAGTGTAGTCCACAAGTTGAATGGTCTCCAGATCCTCCACTTGAAGGCCGACCTCCTGGGATGCCTATGAATTGATGTGGATGGATGGATAGATAGATAGATAGATAGATAGATAGATAGATAGATAGATAGATAGATAGATAGATTCTGAGATGATCAAATCTATGAAACAATCTTGTAGCAGCAGTCACACAGACATCAACAAAGAAAAAGACAGATAGGCCTACAGCTTATCTGCAACTAAAAGTATTTAGCATTCACGGGTCTACTGATTTAATCTACAAACATCACTGCCTAATGTAGATGCACACAAGCCACAGCTAATTGTTTTACCGTGGTTTTGGATGGTTTGTCAGGCTAAGGAATGTCAGGTGGCCTAGCCTAAGTTAGTCTGGTACTCTGCTAACGCCAAACTAAGTAAAAGGCAGCATGGGTGCTCCCAGGCTACTTATCTGATGGCTTCTGACAGAAAAGACTTCAAAAATTGTTCCTTGACACGTGCAGAAGCAGTCTGTTGCTATTGTAGGCTATAAATATGATTAATGGTAAAGTAATTAACTATGAGATCGCTAAGAGTAACGTTAGGGATAGTCTACAGAGAACATGACAGGTAGGCTAGGCCAGTGGTTTTCAAAGTGGGGGCCGGGGGCCGCGAGAGGGTGCCAGGGGGGCCTCAGCAAGTTGGATGGAAAAATAAAAGCAACAAATAAATACATTTGAAAAATACAATGCCATTATAATAATTTGTCGCATATCTGAACATTATATTTTCCATGATAATAACTGGGAATAATAGTAGAGTGATAGCTCTCATATAGCAGAAAGCCCCAAATGCAATTTTTACACACGGTATGCTCCATCCCGAAGTGCCTGTGGCTAAAATAATTATTAGGATTAGCTTAATGTATTTTTACATTTGCCGTAGTATTGTTGATGGGTTTAGTAACACACCAAGGGGGTCCTTGGCCAGAACCTAGTGGTATTTGGGGGGCCTTGTCGTGAAAAGGTTTGGGAACCCCTGGGCTAGGCAACACCACCTATTCTTACCTTCATAATTCACCTTGTTGACGAGACCAAGGACTCGAGTCTCCGCAGTTGTTAGAGGAGGCACTGAAGAAGATCCAGCCCCAGTCTTTTTCTGGTCTTTGGCCACCAGAACCGCCTTCTTCTTGGTCTGACTTGTTAGGGTGCATACTTTCTTTTTAATCGCCTCGACGTCTCTGCTAACACCTGCTACGGCGGATACCGTACCTGCTATCTTTTCCCACTCCCTATCCTTCGCTTCTTTTGTAATGTTTGGGGAAAATTTTCCAAATAAAATGTCCTTAGATTTTTCAACACAACTCACTAGTACCTCCAGTTCATCCGGTTTGAAGTTCAAAGCACGACGTTGTTTTGCATCCATAACGATGTGGCAGATGACGGACGAGAGTTGAGGACTTGTAGCAGCAGGCAAAAGTTACTTCGCGAGATAACGTTGCGTTAGTTGCTAGGTAACAGTCATTAAAAGTCGATCGTCGATGTTAGATTGCTTATTTAGGATTTCGTAACTGAGATAAGATAGGATTCCTAAGTTTAGTTAAGATTTGCTTCTGTAATACCAAATTGAGGAAAATCTTATCTTGTCTTCATCCTATCTTAACTTTTGAGTTAAGATAGGAAGTTTCTGTAATACGGCCCCAGATTTTTTTCCCACTCGTATATGGATTATAAGGCCATGTCCATGCATTAACTTTGGTTGGTATCATTATCATATTTTCAGAGCATTTTTTTTTTAATTGGGCTTGATTTTCAAAAAGCCTGTTTTCATCTTCTCATTTAACCACGTGGACAGTTGACAGGATTTTTTTAGATTTTACCATAAATCATTCTGAATGTGAGGATCATCTGCCCAAAACTTGGACTTGTTGCTGAGTTTCTTCATTGAAATAAGATTTTTGAAAAATATTGTCTATAAATCCACTGAATTTGTACTGGATCTGCAGTACCACTTTGCACCACATGTGGTGCTCTTTTAATACAATGGAAGTCAATGTAAGAGTAAGAGAGTCACTTGTTTGCTGCACATATCCAATCTAATCACACAGTTTATGGTTCATAGTTGAATTGCTCCAAATAATTATTGCAGCATGAACAACATACTACACATAAATAAATCTTATTTAGAGAAAATAAACTGATCAAGTAAATTATACACACATGACTGACTGGTCATAATCAAAGTCAAAGTCAAAGTCAGCTTTATTGTCAATTTCTTCACATGTTCCAGACATACAAAGAGATCGAAATTACGTTTCTCACTATCCCACGGTGAAGACAAGACATATTTTACCAATTTAAGTCCACAGACAAACATAACATTCAAGTAAACAAAAAAGTAAGTAAATAAGTAAATAAGAGGGCACATATAATAATGAAAAAATAAGAGCAGCAAAATTTGGTTGAAATTGTGCATAGACAGTCAATAAAATACTAGTGCAAAGTCAGGCCAATAAAAGGCTTGGGTAGTTCTGTTTGACCTAAGTAATAAAGAAAGTGGCATAGTGGTGCAAGTTATGTAAGAGCAGCAGAAGTGTTGTGTTTTCAGGACAACAACACCAAGTTGTAAAGTGTACAAGTGTGCAAGTGTTCAAGTGTGCAAGTGGAGTAGTGCAGGCGGCCATTGTGGGTCCAATGTCCAGGATGTTATGTAGCTGAGGGTGGAGGGGGAGAGGAGGGAGAGAGTTCAGCATCCTTACAGCTTGGTGTATGAAACTGTTGGTGAGTCTGGTAGTCGGGGGGCCTTGGGCTTCTGTACCTCTTCCCAGAGGGCAGTAGATCAAACAGATTGTGAGCGGGGTGACTTGCATCACTCACAATTTTGGTCGCCTTTGCGGGTGAGGTGGGTGGTGTAAATGTCCTTCAGGGGGGAGTGAAGCACCAATGATCCTTCCAGCTGTGTTCACTATGCTGCAGGGCTTTCTTGTTGTATTCAGTGCAGCTTCCGCCCCACACAGCGATACAGCTGGAGAGGATGCTCTCAATGGTGCCTCGGTAGAATGTGGTCATGATGGCTGGTGGAGCACTTGCTCGCCTGAGTTTCGCGAGGGAAGTACAGGCGCGCTGAGCTCTCTCGCCAGTGATGCAGTGTTGGTGGTCCAGAGAGGTCTTCACTGATGTGCACCCCAGGAATTTGGTGCTGCTCGCTCTCTCCCACCACAGCACCGTCGATGGTCAGTGGCAGGTGTTGGGTGTGACCTCTCCCGAAGTCAACAACAATCTCTTTGGTCTTGCTGGCGTTCAGCAGGAGGTTGTTGTCCCTGCACCACGTGGTCAGATGGTCGACCTCCAACCTGTATTGAGCCGCCCTTGGTGATGAGACCCACCAGAGTTGTGTCGTCAGCAAATTTCACTATGTGATTGTTGCTGTAGGTTGCAGTGCAGTCATGCGTCAGCATGCGTCATCATACATGCAACAAGAAGATTTAGCATAATTGCCATCTTTGTAACAAGTTTTCTACACCAGCTTCAACCTATCAGTGCCTGTGCGTACTTTAATAATTACTAGCTAGCTGGTTAGGCAAAGTCTTATGGTATGCAGTCCTCTGTGAGACACAGACAAAGAGCATCAAGATGGAGATCAGTGCTTCGTCGCCATGTGATCTGGGAAAGAAGTTGGAAAATGAATGTCATAAAGGAACATATTCAAGAAATAAGGGGTTTCTAAAATTCAGTGCATTGTCAGATTGAAGCGTTACTTCAGTTGAGATCAGGTATTTCACTTGATGAAGATGACCATGTGTGTTTCCATCACATGAAAGTATTCATAACAAGGTATGAGGGCTTGTGTGGATCCAAGTGGCATTCATAAAAAGAAGATAACTCGTTAGCATTGTTTTTTCTGCATCTGACAATGCACTGAATTTTAGAAACCCCTTTTTTCTTGAATATGTTCCTTTTATTATTCATTTTCCAATTTCTTTCCCAGATCACATGGAGACAAAGTACTGATCTCCATCTTGATGCTCTTTGTCTGTCTGAATTTATAGCCATGCAGAGGGGGAATTACACAAGATACACCTGATTTGTTTGGATTTTTTATTTTCACAGGAAAATATACTTCTATTCACATAGTTTCACTAATGTGTGTGAAATACCAAAAGAGCCAATAATGTTGGGAGTTTAACAAAAATTGTTTTTCACCATGATTCTTAAAATGACTTGAAACTTCAAAGGGCTGTAGTTTTGGAACCATTAGTGATACAGGTATACTATTTGAGATTTATGCATAGGTTTGGTCTACAAACACCTGTGATTTTTCTTTTTTTTTTTTTTTTTTTTTTTTTTTTTTTTTCTGATTTTTTTTTGAGAGGGTGTCCTGTCAGCCACTGGGTGATTTGACATGGAATGACCCAGTTTATAAATGTTCAGTAGTGGGAACTTTCTAACCTGACCCTAGCCAGATGAATTTCGTTCCGCTTAGCTCCGCCTAGCTTCACTCACATCCATCTGGGACCTCTTCCATTGAGAGTGATTTCTGCAACTGACTTTATGGTTCAGCCAATCAGGACGCAGGGCGGGAGTTTCATAGATGTGACGTAGTGGAGAAGCCAGGGGGTCAAGAGCGTGCAGATTAGCTTCGGCATGTTAGCATACGCCATTTTCAAATATGGCGCTGCATGGAGCATTTGGAACCAGCTCCATGCACTAAAAAATCCGTGTTGGGCACGAGCTCTCATCTTGGCTACATGTTGGTGGGCGGGTACCTATCCGGCGGCTACAGCCAAACGTTATTCAGTGCGTATTTCTTGAGGATCCTATGAGAAGACGTGCATATTATGGTTGTTTATCCATCATATGACAAATAAACAAATAAAGAAAATTGTATTGATCTTGTTTCGTTGTTGTTTGTCCCGAACAAACATAGCCTAAACATGATTAAAAACAATAAATTGCACAACAGCGGCATAAAGACCTTGTCTCGTTACACCATGGGTCTCCAACACGTTGCTCTGAACCTACTGTATAGCCGCCCCCTTTGGAGCTTACCAGAGGCTGAAGCACTAGGCTACTACATTTAAACACAATTATTGCCGCGAGGCATTCCAGCCTACGAATTTAATAAAAAGTGAACCATGCATAATTAAAAAAAACTCAATTTAGGCTACTTAGCTATGCAATAAGGTTTCCATTAGAGCACAGCGCACGTTCAATGAATGAAGGAAAGGCCTTGTCTCACAATAAACAGCTGGAAATCCCAACACTTTTTCAACTACATGAAACTTTACAGTAATCATCAAATACCCTCTAGATTTAAATGCCCATCAGTCTCAACATTTAACTATATAATAAAAGTCAAAAAGTAAATTAAATCCCACACCAAAACCGAAAATCATCTGCATTTGATGGCCTGGTATGCCGCTCCAAACAAAACGCATGTCTCACAATAACGTACAATGTAAGAAATAAAGGTCTGCCTCGAATAAGCCTACCTCAAATAAATACCTGTGCTTTGCAGCCAAAGCAGACCCTGAACATAATTTAGGATTTACGGAAAGTATGCAATCATACGATGTTGGACGCCAGGCGATGCTCTGGCCGTCTACTGTGCCTCTGACACCGCTGCCTCATTTGGATGGTAACTCCACAGGTGAGCGCGAAGATTGGATGTCGTGGATGCGTAAGTAAACTGTTTTTTGCTGAGTCCGCAGACAACATTCTCTTTAACCGTTACTTTACCATCTGCGGTGTACAACTCAAAGTAAAGACACCACATTTTAGACGAGTTGGGGACGTAATTGTCCGCTCAGGCTGACCGTTCTGTGCGTTATCTTCAATACTATCTTCAATAATATTGAATATCTTCAATATGATATTTAAAACAGGGTGGCTATTGAGGGCTCTGGCTCCAGTCATTATTGTGGCTACTGGCTATTATTGGCTTGATTTGGTCATGGGCCAACGCTAGAATATGTTTAGAGCACCCACAATGAGATGGCAAACAATAAAATAAAAAACAAACTAATCATAGACTGTAAAAATGCGCTACATTTGGCACTAAAAACCGAATAGTTTATTTATAGTTCGACTACGGATATTTCACGTAATGTTCGAATGCATATTTGCAGCAGGACAGCAGGCAGACCGCTCTTAGTTAGAGCTGCTGTGTTATCCAATGAAATGAAGTTGCGCTTCAGGGCGACTCCACTTGGACTCCATGCGCGTTCCCGAGCAACTTTTTCTTCTTCTTGTTATGAGGCAAGGACTTTATGTGCATTATCGCCACCCTCTTACTGGAGGACGACTCTCTTTTTACAGAATATCCAATAAAATCGACGTTGGTCCATCGTCATTTCCAGCTTTGTAACTTGGCGATGGTCAGAGCCGACTGGCGCTGGATCCGAACCCCAGTGTTCAAGATGGCGTTGACTATGAATTGGCCGGATTTACTAGCCTAGCCTCCACCATTTATTTGTATGGAGGGCGGGATTTAGTCACTCTCTCCAGTTATATATAATACCTCCATGGGAGAAGCGACCGTGAGACTGTTATCAGCGTCACGGCTTGGCTTCGATGTGAGTGGTTGAAGTAGCACGTCAATGGATGACGGACAAGTGGCTTATTCAATCATATGCAAGCATTTTTTGATTAGGCCCAGCCTTCTGAAGCAACACTTCAATGGATTGGTCCCAGATGGATGAGTGGAGCTAGGCGGAGCGAAATTCATCTGGCTAGGGTCAGGTTAGGAACTTTCAGGATTTCATTTTAAAAGTTTCTTATAAAAAGGAGATATCAATTGTCAACAATGACAAGCCAGCTGGAACCTGCCACTCTCTCTCCCTCTCGTGCACGCTTCCTAATGAAATGGAGTAGCATAATGTTCAAGTTAGATCTGCTACAATGGAGATTACAGTATCATCTCTATGTGACCTGCTGTTTTGACATCGACATTGTACATTTTCCCTAAGAACAGTGAAAAGCAGTTTGCAGTGAAGTTAACCACAACGTTGTCTATCACTGGAAAAAAATAGCAAGCAGCCTATGATAACCTAATTAAATGCTCGGCGGGCCGGATTAAAGTGTGTGGCAGGCCGGATATGGCTCGCGGGCCGTAGTTTGGCCACCCCTGGGTTAAGTGATGTTGGTTAAGTGAGTACTACTGTACATGTTGATTTTAGAGAAGGTAACAGATGTTTGTACTCGGTCTAAATGATTTGGCTTTTGCTACAAAACTGCCATCCTTTGGAGCACCAGACAGTACAACATCTGTACTAAGGCAGGAGAGAGAATAACCAACAATCTTATTTTCCACTGTGTTAATGTAGCTATGTTGGCCAATTAATGGGAGGGATGCCATATAAGATTATCACCAATAAAGTCTACTTTTATCACTTTTATTTACAGGATCCCTCAGTGACACAAGTAACACAAAACGCTCCCCCTAGGTTGGAGGAATATAACCCCTTCACAGATACAAAGCCGGTAAGTCTTGCTGGCCCTCACTCACACACACATAGTCAGAGTCCCAGTTGCCAGGTTAATAAGATGTTAAGGTGTTAGAATTAGGAATCCATTTAAAGTCCTTTTCTCCAATTTCTCATTTTAGATTTTGACACTTTCAGCTCAATCTCTCTTGTTATTCCCAGCTAATACAGCTATTCCACAACAGATCAACATTCAGCTTGGCTCATCTTCACTGTCTCCACCCTAAATGATCCACCCCCACCCCCCATCAACCGGTGTATGTCCTCTTCTAAAACAAAGAAAGAATTATTCCCATTCAGACCTTTCCTCTCCATCCCACCCCTAACCTTGCCATCCTATCTCCTTCCCTCCTAAACCTCCTAAACCTTGAATTTGTTTGAAAATTTGAAAATTCATGAGTATTTCATATTAGATATTCCCTCCTTATCCTTGTTTGATTAATCTTAACAAGATGCTAATTTCCTGTGCCATAAGACATTCTGTTTTACAATAATACATAATAGTTTTTAAATCGCTCTATATATTCAATAGATCTATTCGTGTCAATCTAATAAAAACTTTCTCCAGCAGAATAATTAAGTTTTGAGGTGCATGACTATGTTCTGATATCAGTCATTGGTCATATTCAAAATTAGGAGACCACTGCAAATTTGAAAATGACTGTCAACTCATTCGAATGTCACTCAGCAACTGTAGGATGCCAAGTGATAGACAAGCTACTTAGAAAATGTAGTGAACTAAGCTACCAGTTGAAATGAAGCTTAACTACACAGAAGCTTCCTCTAGACAAAATGTAGCTAGCTAAGTTACATACATTTCACAAAAGTATTTTACTACATCAGAAGCTACTTTGTATTTTTACATACATAAACAAAAAAAACATAAACAAAAAAAGTGAACCAGCTTCATGCCAAGTCAGTGCTATTTGAATGGCCTAGCCAATATAACTCAGTCAAACAGATACAGTAACTTAGTTATTTACACATGTAGGCTATAGCATATGTCCAATTAAAATACAATAACCCTTGATTGTTACTGACAGCTCCAAAATCAATTTGGAGAAAAAAGACCACATAATAACAAAAGGCAGGTACTGAGAGAGTGCAAATGGTCCATGGGCATGCTCAATTTGGGCATTTCTTAAGCTTGCAGGATCAACTCAAAACTCCTTATAAGTAAGTATATATAGTCTTTTGATCCCGTGAGGGAAATTTTGTCTCTGCATTTATCCCAATCCGTGAAATAGTGAAACACACTCAGCACACAGTGAACACAGTGAGCAGTGAGGTGAAGCACACACTAATCCTGACGCAGTGAGCTGCCTGCTACAGCGGCGCTCGGGGAGCTGTGAGGGGTTACGTGCCTTGCTCAAGGGCACTTCAGCCTTTCCTACTGGTCGGGGTTCAAACCGACGGTCGGGGTTCGAACCGGCCTCCGGTTACAAGTCCGAAGTGCTAACCAGTGGGCCACGGCTGCCCTCCTTAACTATATTTCAAGTACAATAGAAAAGGAATACACTATGTAACTGTGCGTGCATGCATGCTTGCATCTTCATTGTTTGGTGTATTTTTGCCTGTAAAACCTTCTCTTGATTATCCCAGTTTAATTCCACTTGGCTGAAATTGTGCTGCTACATTTAAAAGTACAATTAGGCTACCCAGTCAATTTATCTTCACCATGTGCAAGTAAAAACTAAGGCAAAAAATATTGACAGCCTATTTTATAACCACGCAGTAGAAACCAAACTCTACCACCAACATCTTTGCAAGCGCAATTTTGTTGCTTCAACTTGTTCCATGAAAAATTAGTTTGTCTTACAAGTTTACATCTCTTCTCCGATTTAGTTGGACAAACGTGTCATGTTGTTCAGATCCATTGAATAGAATAGCTTCTGTAAAAGCTACTGCACTACATGGTCAAAAAATACGCTACCACCAAGCTACTGAGAAATGTAGTTAAGCTAGTAGCTTCGCTACAAGTAGCAAGCTAATGCCCATCACTGAGTATGACATCAGAAAAATTTCTTTTTTGTAATTCTCTCCAGAACTGTATAATTTTAGATTTTAAGAATTAAACAAGGGAAGGTTTTTTCATAGGATTCAAATGTAATTTTCATAGTAGTCAAATTCTGCATCCAAAGCAGGATAGTCTGTCCTCCACACTCTATCTATAGGCAAGTCTGAATAAGAAAACTCTAAAATATACTTATACAGTGAAGTTAAAAGCTTTGGACAAAGCTTTTAAACTAACCTTACATTAGGACTTTTTTTTTTTTTTGTTCAGCTCTAAAACCACCACATATTTACCATTATTTAAGGATCAAACACCCTATTTTTTATTTTTGAAGGGTCCACCTGGCTCCATCCCCAAAGCAGTGCCTCCCTCCACGAACACACAGCCAGCCATTATGAAACCTACAGAGGAGCCACCTGCCTACTCTCAGCCACAGCAGACACAGGTACATGTGATTTAAATTTTTTTTTTTTTTTTTTACAAAAATCAGAACCACAGATACCTAAAAGGATGCAGTATATGCCAAGCTACTTTACAGTTTCCTGTTGTGATGGAAACATACTACTCACCAAGACATGTGCCTACTCTACACCTTTAACGGTTTGATAAAAACAAACTATACCACTTTACTTATTGTCTGTCGTGGTGCTTTTCATTAGGTATTATGTGCATATCTCACCTTTACCTAGAGTATGTACTGGTGGATTGTAACTCTTAATTAGGTGCATTGTGATACTTCAAGCAAGGGCTTATGTCATAACAGCATAACACTTAGAGTGCAGTCATGACATGTATAGATAGTTATATAGACTTATGTCATACATTATTAGGCTTTATTAATACTTTATGATCATATACCAATGTGTTTATAATGCTTTGTATTATACTGCGTAAAATAAGCTTTATAGTGCATTGTGATATTTCAAGCTGTAAGGGCTTATAGAACATCATCATAATGCTTTATGAGTGCAGTCATAATTATGTTTAAGTAGACTTATGTTGATAATTATGAGGCTTTATGAATACTTGAATACTATGAATAACCCTTTATGCATGTGTTTACAATGCTTTATGGCAGTGATTCTTAAACTAGGGGTCGCCAAAAACTTCTGTGGGGTGGCCAATTATTTTTTGTATTCAGTCTGAAATTATTATTATTATGCCAGGTGAAACAAAGTATAATATTGTAATATTGGGGGAATCTGCCTTTTTCTTATTTACACGCAGTTAAGAGAAGAGAGAGAAATGTTTTCGTCTTTCAATGAGATCTGGTTCAGCCTATGGGCTACTGGTCCGCTGAAAACAATGAAACTATCTGCTCCCTCTACGCAAACTCAACTTGTTCCTGCTATTTTAAGTAAAACAAAACAAAAGACATAGGTAGCATACTAGCCAAAATGGACAGATGGCTGCTTAAAAAATTGAACAAAAGCTCGGAAGTGGCATCTACCAGTGTGTCTACTCCTCCACGATCCTCAGATGGGACAAGTCTACAGGCCGGTGAGAATAAAAACGAACAAACGAGGCGTCGGCTTTATCAGGAAGAATTTCTGAAATATGGATTCACTTGCCAAGTTAAAGATAACCTCGACCACCCACAATGTGTGATTTGCGGCGATGTTCTGGCGAATGAGAGCTTAAAACCTGTCAAAATGAAACAACATCTCAAAATACAGATATCGGCTCAGCACCGTGGAGGAAAATCTCTGTGTCGCCGTGCTATGTTCACGAAAGCAGGCCCACCCTTCCCATTGAAATTGTTAAAGATAGTAAACCAGGAAAGGGAAATAAAAAAATACCGTTATTGTTATCGCCATAAATATAATTAAAGCGATGGTTCGGAGTAATTTCACCCTAGGGTCCTTTGCACCATGACCCAGCCAAACACCCTCCCAGAACCTTTTTTCCCTTGGTCGAACCCTGGTCGAGTAGCTGTCAGCTTAATGATGTTCTGCAGTGGTGATGGAACCAACTTTTATCTCGTAAATTATCCCCACTAATAATGTCCTTAATGGTATCCAGTTTTAAAACTTCTGCTGTAGTACAACTATGACCTTTAGTCCAATAACGAGGCATTAGAAAGTTTGTAAGTGCACCAGGAGTTTATTTAAATAAGACTTGCCTGATTATCTGCTACTATACCAGTGGCTTAAATGCCAGAGAATGCATTAAACCAACCGTTTCTTCCATTGATTCCATAGGCTAATGGGAGGTTTTTATATAAAAAGCTTTGAATTGGACATCATCAATCGCGGGCCAAATTTTAGTGTCTTATGGTGTGACATCATTTGCCTAAAAAAGTAGCTATTTTCCACAAATATTCTTCATGAATTCTTAAAAGCACTGCTGCCATGTGGTCAGTTGCATGCTAAATAATAGTTAGCTGTATTTAACTGTCTAGAAAATTAGCTTAACTGTCAAAATGCCATATAGTGTGACGCTGCATCATATGGTGTGACAGTTTTTTCAAGTCACACTATATGACATTTCTGTCACACCCGTGATGACCAAATTGCATTTTTACATAAAAGTTCTTGTAAAACATGTTTTAAATTCAGATATTATATGTTTTTTGTTAAATCTGTGATAATTGGGAAAAAAATGTATCTGTACAATTCATATTTCTCATACTTTTTTCTTTTATGTTACCATGCCATGTAAGTTTAAAAAATAAATACTAAACTTTCATCTATTTTGCTGTTACACGATACACCATTCATAGAGTGACTTCAAAATTCATTGTTAATGATTTTATTGTCATTAAAACCCTGTTTTGCTCTGACACATGGTGGAGTGGTGCAGTTCATCATATGGCGTGACACCATGTCATTTGGTGTGACATTAAATAATGTCACAAAAAGACTTTATAATTGAAAAATCATTAAAACATCAATAGCACACAAAGGAAATGGTATCTGCAAGAACCTCAAGAATTTTGAGTGAGTTCTTACAAGAAATATCAGAATTAAGCTAAAATATCTGGTTACACTTAGGAGCATTCTCCACCTTGACAAAATAACTTGTTAAATTTTAGGTTTTTCTTCTAAATATTCACAAGGAAATGTTGCAAATCAAAGCAAACATGATTAAAATGTACAGTGACATAAATTAAAGTAGAAAAAGTATCTAATTTTCATTTTATTTCAAATTATTTTCACGCCACACCATATGACAATTTTAGGCACTAACATGACAAATTGACATATAAATATATATTTCACTTTTTTTTTTTGAAAAAAAAAATGTATATTAGTCAAGTTTAGAGATACAGCAACACATATAGACACTTTTTAGGGATGATATTTGAAGTTTTTTTAAATTCCTTTTTTCAGGCTTATTTGTCATCCACCCATCTACACTGTTAATGTGAGCTAACAAGTCGCTATGTAGCCAACTACTGTAGGCGAACAGCCTAATAATTTGATTTCTGCAGTTTGAAAAGAAAAAAAAACGAATAAATGGACCTTTGGTCCAAATGTGTATATTTTGTCTTGCTGTTGTAATGTAACCTATCCGTCTGCCACTTGGATCTTAGGCCAGCTCAGAAGCGTAGGCTACTGAAACTGATTTGGAAATTGTTTGTAGCCTATGCGTAATAGCCTATTTTGCCTGTCCACGCCTTTGTCGCTTTTAAAGTCGGGATTTGAAATGTTTGCGCAATTATAGCCTATTCTATGTAGAAGAGTTAAACGGGAAATTTGAGATAGGCCTTGTCAGCAACAGACAGGTTCGTTTATAAACAGGGTTGGATCCATATGGAGATCTTCAAAGGCTTGCGCTATAATTCGAATTATAGCCATTGAAGATCTCCATATGGATAAAACTTAGGCTACAACCAGGTAAGGAGTTTAGCACGTATCCAGAAATATTTTTGATAAGAAATTATTTATAGGCATAGGTTAGGCCTATAGTAAGTCTGTAGGCTATGGGATGGATAGCCCATCTGAATGTTTTTGGATGCCGCCTGTGATTTATTATTTTTGGGCATAGCTACGGTATAGGCTAAATCAAGGGGAAATAATGAGTATGTCTATTCTAAGGTAAAGTCCACAAAAATAGACTTGATGGGCCCGCCAAACACTGCCGGAACTTTAAGAACTAACGATATTTTTATGTTCGAACCGTTCAGGACCGATATGTTGGTGGCGGAACACATGCAAGAACGAAAACGTTAAACATAGGCCTACCTGAACCGTTCGGAACGGAACGTTTGAAAAATAATTTCGTTTTCAAGCCCTGGTCAACGGTGTGCCTTGTTGAGAAATCGGTGTATATCCATTTTAAAAATCCATTCATTATCCAAACTCATTTACATGACATGCGGTGTGACTAATCTTTGATGCTTCCTGCTAACACTGCTGCAAGACGATTGGTCACCGACACCATAATGTAGCGCAATATGGATAAACTTTGCTGCGCAGGCCCGGTTCAACAATATGAAACACAATATGAAACTATAGACAATTGTAAAACGACATAACCTTAATTTAGAATTGTTTTATGAACGGTGTGCTATTTAAAGGTGGATAAATGCAATTTAGAGGTGTGTAAATGCTATTTCTCAATTCAGGAGGTGTGTTAAACCTCCACTACATTCCTGACAAGGGGTGTTATTCTAGTTTTTAGTGTTCAGAATATGAGCTCTGCAATGTAGGCTATGTTTCCGTTTATTTGCAGTACCATGTTCCTTACACAACATGACCCAGTGCCTTTGTAGTATGCATGCAAGTCTATCTAGCACAGCTAATATTAATATCAGTGTCACCTAACAAAGCTAGATATGACTTTTTATACATGTGTTTCCATGTCATACTGGAATTATTTTTGGAATCTGATCCCCAAATGGTAAACTTCCTGAAGGTACTGTCTGTATAAATCGTCTTGTAAATAAACTACCAGTGCTTTTTCAAAGTTCTCAATGTCTCGTTTTAAATGTCAGGGCCCTCAGAAGTCTACCAATGAAGTGTGGAGCTACTTTGAGCCTCGTAAATGGTGATTTATTTGCATGGCTAGCCCGATGCCCGAGGCACCCCCATTGAAAACCTGTTGGTAGCATCGGCTAACTAGCGCCAGATTTCTGAGTGCAGGGGACAAGCCGAGATGAACTATGAGACAAAAGTTCACACTCTATCATGTTTCAACACACTAAGTCAATATCACACCGAACTTCTCCTTTAAGGCCCAGACACACTGCGCCTATTTCAGCTGTCAGGTGTCGTCAGTTGTATCATTGGTGCCGATTACATATTGTGATACTCCGGACACTTTATCACACAGGAGGTAAACTTCCCGAACTTTATTGTCAACAAGTATAACAGAAACGAGTTGCTGTTTTGACCACAACTCTCGCTCAACAGGCCTGTTGGTGTCCGAACAAAATGGGTATGAAAACAGCCTTAAATGTCTTTTATGTTGACGTAATAGGACCAGGCACGAGCTCAGGCTGAACTACTCAGGAGACAGGAGGAGCTGGAAAGAAAGGCTGCAGAGTTGGATCGCCGGGAGAGAGAGATGCAGTCTCTTAGTGCCTCAGGAGGTGAGCTCAAGCACCTACACACATTGACCATAAATAATATGTTTACTGACTAAATTGCAAGTAAAAATGAGCTTAGCCCTTTGTATACACTCCATTCTAATTTCTGTACTTCAGTACCGATGACATTCAGTCTAATAACTCCACCATGCCCCAACCGATATTTTTAAGTGCTGTCAGTTAAACGTGTTATTAACGGCGTTAACGCAAACCCATTTTAATGACGTCTATTTTTTATCGTGAGATTAACGTTCTTTTTGGCCTAGCAAACTTTGTAGTTTTTTTTTCACATGCTGTTGCAACAACTAGTAACGTTAGAAAATCTACAACACCACACCGGATCTAGCTAAACCGGAAACAAAACAATAGGCACACACTTGTTTGGGCTTGTGAGCCGGCCAAAGAGTAGTAGGCATTAGTCACGTGCAGCCAAAGATTTTTTATTTTACACTGTCACTTGTTCTGTTTTCAACAATCCTCTTTGGTTGCTACTATTTTGGCCCTTTGATGCACCCTTTCTTGTCCTCAAACTGCCAGACACTTCCTAGCAAAGATTCTAAGAACTTTGCTTCCTAGTAGGGTTCTGCCTAGTCCTCCTCCTGTAGTCATGGAGATAATGAACACCAACGCAGTTCTGAACTCCCGGTCAGCTGAGTTAAAGCGCTGTGGACACCGATGTCGACATGAGTGCGGTGCACTCTGCTTTCGACATTCAATTACATTAGATTCCATTCACACTTTGCTGCTGTGTAAATCACAATTAAGTTCTATTTGGTCGGCGTCGCTCCATAAAATCCATTGTTCATCCAGTGTTTGCCAGTTAAAAACTTCAGCACTGATGTGTGTGGCAAGTGGCAGTGCACTCATGTCGGCACCGGTGTCTGCTTAGTCAACATGGAATTAAAATATCACCAAAGCACTTCAAGTTTAAGCTTTAATCTATCCTACAAGCTAAACATTGTTTACACTCACACTGTACACGTGAACTGAACAGGGAAATATGGACTAGGCTATTTCTGTTTGTTATGCATTTCATTGAAATGTGCTCTGGGCCTAGGCTACATTTTGCACACTTGTGCATTTTTCTCAATATGAAAAGTAAAGCTATGTATTTTCTGTTTGTTATGCTCTTTATAATGTTGTGTGCATGCAGTGCACTTCTGCTGTAGCATTTATTTCAGTTTATAGCAGCTATATTTCTGAAGAATACATTGTGATTTGATGTCAGATTACCATTACTTGTTAATTAAGGGTAGATCATTTCATTTCTACTTTTTGTCATAGTATGCTATTAATAAGTTCATCCGTGTTGAAGTAGCGTGAATATTAGGCCTACCGGAGGCTATATTTGAGCAATGTTTCTTTTGTGCAAAGAACGCTCTGTCTTTCATAACGCTGTCATGCCTCCGTGTGAAGTGAAAAATCGATTTCTGAGCAATCGATGTCAACCAATTCAGCACCTTCAGGGTGGACAGTGCCTTGTACGTCGGACATAAGGAGCTTTTTCTAAGAAGACTCTTAAGGGACAGTTCGGGAACCAAGACTATAAAGGTAAACAAGTTTGGTAAGGTTTACCTTTGGAGTCTCGCTAAGAGTGAATGTTCGGGAAACCGGCCCCTGGTCTATAGCGAGATGTAAGCAGCAACTTCTCTGCAGTATAATTATCCTTAGGATTTTTATTCAGTCATTCGAACATTACTGGACTATAGCCTAGCTCATCCTGAGCATCAACAGTTTCTTCATAGCCACAGTAACGTTAGGCTACTCACCGTCAGGAACCCTGAATCTGCTGATATTCCAAACACAGGCAGGCAAAACCTTTCCCCAGTCTCTTGCCTTCTGGATCCTGAAATATGTATCCAGGACCCCCTGTCCATGTGTGTGTAACGGAGGAGAACTGAGCTAGCGTGCTAGTTGCCTGTCTAAATCCTCACACCCCTAACCTTAAAAACGCTTCTACCCGCTGAGTTGGGAGCCTGGGCTCAGTGGTTAGAGCGTTCGACTCCCATGCCGGTGTGTGTCGAGGTGGCGGGTTCGAGGGCCGTGAGCGGCGGACGAATTACGACCTCTGTTACATGTGGCGCAAAGCTATGGTGCTCTACATAGGCCCCTACTGCCTTTTCCTCAGCCGATTTCGTGAGAGGATTGAAACCACCAGTCCGCCCCAGCTTGAGCCGGCCCAGGCTCTTACTATACTAACTGACAGGCTGCAAGCCTCCTGTTCCTCAATCATCCTCAACTGTTCAGCGCCTCGTACAGGTAGTCACAAAGCTTCGGATTCACACACCAGATCTTCGGAATCCCCATTTGCCATATTGGTTTCAAAATTACCATCCTCCATCGTTGTTACTTATCAGCTTTCTCCGCGGAGCAAGAGCCTGTTAGCATATCTTAAAAAAAGATGGCGGTTATATCTTTTGGGGGGCAGCCGTGGCCTACTGGGGGGCAGCCGTGGCCCACTGGTTAGCGCTTCGGACTTGTAACCAGAGGGTCGAACCCCGACCAGTAGGCACAGCTAAAGTGCCCTTGAGCAAGGCACCTAACCCTGCTCCCCGAGCGCCGCTGTTGTTGCAGGCAGCTCACTGCGCCGGGATTAGTGTGTGCTTAACCTCACTGTGTGTTCACTGTGTGCTGAGTGTGTTTCACTAATTCACGGATTGTTCCAGCAGAGTCTTAAAAAGTCTAAAAAAGTCTAAAAAGTCTAAAATTCGGAACTTTAAATTTAAGGCCTTAAACAGCCAGATTTTCATCCAAGGTCTTATCAAGTCGGGTCTAAAAAAGGTTTTACCATCGTTCATTTCCAAGAACGTTGGGCGCAAAAAATTATTGCAAAGTAGCAAAAAAGTATCTAGTCATAGCCTACAAAGCAGAGCTATAGAGTCTTTGCTAACCAGAAGAACGCTGCCCTCAAAACATTGGTTCGGTGTGTAGTTCTACATGGTGGTAAAACTACAAATCCCTTGATAAATGCAATACCTGCCAGCGAAATACATTTGCGTCTCAGAGTTTGTAAAACTTTACGGCTACGTGTGGAAAATTGGAAAGTGTACATTCAACGAGACCTGGCTAGATCACAGCGATTTCCGATTTTGGTCACAAGCGGTAGCCAGCTCCAGGTACGAGGCTCGCTGTAAACTTTGCAAAAAAAAAAAAAAAATATTCAATTAGGGACGACTTCCTCAATGCCTGGTCACTCCGGTCTCCAGCGCAATATCATCGCACCTCTGTCGAACGACTTAGGCCTACTACACACTGTGACTAAACACCACTCTTTTAATAGCAACAGTGAGATAGCGATCTCTTTTAAGTGATGTTTCCTGATTCGGTAATCACAAAGACGTCTTTCTCTTGTTTTGTAATGTAAATAAATATGAGATTAAATCTATTGTATTTGATTTTTTTTTTTGCATATCTTAATTTTGGGCCTATGATTTGGGGCATTTGGCACGTGCCAAGGATGTTGGAAGGGTTTATCAGTAAATTAAATTAATGCTTTTTCAATGACTGAATTCATTGAAATAAATTTCTTTGGTAATCTTTATGGTCTTAAAAGGTCTTAAATTTGACTTACTGAAACCTGCAAGAACCCTGAATAAATGCAGAGACCAAATTTCCCTCACGGGATCAAAAGAATATACTTATACTTATATACTTATACTTACTTTTATTTTCTGCAAGTGAAGTCCCACCCACTGATCTGTAATAGGTATGTAGTGTGAGTGGGTCCCACCCCCTGGAAAAATGAGGAAAGAGTGATGATGGTAGTCTCACCCCCTCTACGAAGATATGGGACTTCCTGTTGCCAATTACAATGCAAAATTACAATTTTTACAACATTGCAGGAACTGCAACACTGTGAAATGTCCCTTTAAGAATCGTTGTTACTATTGTTGTAGTTCTCAGCATCAGTGGGAGTAATACTAATAAATACATATACATTAGTCAACATTAGTTTGTCTTTCCATCCCACACCAGGAAGGAAAAACAACTGGCCGCCCCTCCCTGAGAAGTTTCCAGTGGGTCCCTGCTTCTATCATGATATTTCTGTGGACATTCCTGTGGAGTTCCAGAAGACTGTCAAGATCATGTACTACTTATGGATGTGTGAGTCTTGAGTCAATCAGAAAAGCAAAATAAACAGCATGAACATCATACATAAGTACATAATAAGTAGCTGCATCACATTCTACATGCATATTACAGTGCATGCAAAGTAATGCATGGTAGGGCTGCATGATACTTGATAAAATGATCATCACAATTTTCTTACTTAGAGTTGAGATCACAAATCTCTTTTTAGATTTAAGATTGTGAAATTCTGAACCAATACTGATGTTTGATGTTTTACAATTTGGCCAATAACTGATACCTGTATTTTCTCTGTGTTTGTTTACTTAGTTGTTGCTAATTATACCATAAGTGGCAGGGGGAAAAAATGCTCTTTACAAAAAGTACTCGTAACACTCTGAATGTGTTGGTCCGCACATAATAACATTTAGCTAGGGCAGGACTGGTATTAGTCACTGCCATCAGTAAATATAATATTTGCTTATAGGCCATACCAGTCAACAAGGCCGATATTAGATTAGATTCAACTTTATTGTCCAAGTTGTCCGAGTACAAGTACAGAGACAACGAAATGCAGTTTGTGTCTAACCAGAAGTGCAGAAAAGTGCAATGTGATAAAAGTTAGTGGTGCATAGACAGGACAGAAGATATACAGTACAGTGCAGTGTAGACAGTAGTATACAGTTGTTTTCAGAAGGTGGTTTAGAGTAGAATAAATTAAATATAAGTATGTGCAGTGTATTGTATTAGCAGTAACCTTATAAGAGCAGAATAGATATGGCTATGGAGGACTTTGTGCAGTGGTGCAAACTCAATCACCTTCAACTCAACACTTCAAAGACCAAGGAGATGGTGGTGGATTTCCACAGGTCTAAGCCCGCTCTGCTACCAGTCTCCATTGATGGGGTCAATGTGGAGGTGGTAAGCACTTACAAGTATCTGGGTCTCCACCTGGACAATAAACTGGACTGGTCAGCTAACACTGATGCACTCTACAAGAAAGGACAGAGCAGGCTGTACTTCCTGAGGAGGCTGCGGTCCTTCAATGTGTGCAGCAAGCTCCTCAGGATGTTCTACCAGTCTGTTGTGGCCAGCGCCCTCTTCTATGCAGTGGTATGCTGGGGAGGAAGCACAAAGAAGAAGGATGCTGGGCGACTTGACAGGCTGGTAAGGAAGGCTGGCTCTGTAGTGGGAGCTGACAAAAGGACCCTAAACAAACTGATCAACATATTGGACAATGAATGTCATCCACTCTACAGCACTATCAAAAACCAAAAGAGCTTGATCAGCTGGAGACTTCGCCTAATGCCATGCACAACTGAAAGGCTGAGGAAGTCATTTGTTCCTAGGGCCACTAAAGGGAAGAGAAGAGAGAGACTTCTCTGCTTAGTCTGTCTGCCTCTCCACCCTCTCCATGTTTGAGTACTGACTGCCCACTACTGCTTTACTACTGTTTTACTAATGTACACAGCCTAATGTTTTCACTACTGTTTTACTGCTACACTGTTTTTCATGCTATATTAGCACACATGATCAATGGCTGCGGTCAGGCTTCTGCTACAATACTGAATGAATGAATGGCTATAACCCTATTACCTCAACCTGTTCTTGCACTGAAATAGTTTTTTATTTTACCTTGTCTACATTATACTTTACTCTCCTATTTGTCCATATTATTTATGCTGGTCTCTTGCACTGTTGCACTGTTGGACTAATGTTGGACTACTTTTTGCACCTTCACCATGACACTCACTCTCTTGAGCACCTTGCCATGCACATATAACTAAAGGACTATGGTTGGACTACTTTTTGCACCTTCACCATGCCACTCACTCCCTTTAGCACCTTACCAGTCCCGGCCCTGTCACTACAAGCGTCTTATGCTTGATCACCCTCAAGCACATTGGACTTTCTTAATTTAATTTATATAGTGTATTTAGTATTTAGTTCTGTTCATTTTCTTATCTTTCTGATCTTCTACTGTCTTCAGTGGAGTTTAGTTATATGTTTATACTTATACTTATGTTTACCATTTCTGCTGTAAGTGCATGTTGTGTGTGATGTCTGTATGCTACTGAGAGCCTTGAATGTCCCATTGGGGATCAATAAAGTATTTATCTATCTATCTATCTATCTATCTATCTATCTATCTAATATGAACAATGTATGAACAACATGTACAGATATGTGCAATATAGTGGCAGTACCATTATAGTAGTGGTAAGAACAATATAGATATATGCAGTGTATTAACAGAATATATTACAGAAAAACTGAATAAATATGGATATTTAATATGAACCATATAAACAGATATACAGTACAGCTATGTGCAGGGTGGTAAAAGTACCATTGTAGTGCAGAAACAGTAACATTATAATAGTATTAAGAATAAGTGTGCAGGATGAAGAGCAGTAGAATATGGCTATGTATAAGTGTAATTACAGTATGTACATTTGTAAATAAACTATGGATGGGATGGGGTAGTGCGGGGGGTCTGCCTCCTTGTCCCTGTCAAGGCTGCCATGGTCGTGGACACCTCAACAGGCACAGGCAAGGAGGCATCAGGTGGAGGCGAGGGGTAATGGGGGCTTAGTTCGTTGGATGTCACCGGGATGCAGAGCTAGAGTTTAGTAGGGTGACAGCCGCAGGAAAGAAGCTTCTTCTGAACCTGCTGGTTCGGGTGCGGAGAGATCTGTAACGCCTCCCGGAGGGGAGTGGTGTGAACAGTCTGTGGTTGGGGTGAGAACAGTCTTTGATGATGCTGCGCGCTTTACACAAGCATCGCTTGCCCTGGATGGCCTCGATGGAGGGAAGTGAGGAACTGGTGATGTGTTGGGCAGTTTTCACCACCCTCTGCAGTGCTTTCCGGTCATGGGCAGAGCAGTTGCCATACCAAACTGTGACACAGTTGGTGAGGATGCTCTCGATGGTGCAGCGGTAGAAGTTCACCAGGATCTGAGGAGACAGATGGACCTTCTTTAGTCTTTGGTGGTGAGCCTTTTTGATTTTTTTGGCCTGGATGCCTTGCCACATGCGTCGGGGGTCAGAGTTGTTCTTGAAATGATCCTCAATCTTTAGCTTGTGGTTGTGCTTGGCCTTTTTGATGCCCCTTTTCAGATTAGCCCTGGATGAGCTACAGGCTTGAGCATCACCAGATCTGAATGCGATGTCTCGTGCCTTCAGCAGGAGTCTGAACTCATCCATGGCTTCTGATTAGGGAAAGTCGTAATCCGTTTGAGGGTGGTGACACTGTTGATGTTGGAGTTGATGCAGTCCAAAACGGAGGAGGAATATGAATCAATGTCTGTGTGGAGGTCATGGGTGGCCTGAGTTGTGAACACTCTCCAGTCAGTGTTTTCAAAACGCTGCTGAAATGCAGAGATATTGGTCAATACCTGTGTTTGGGTGAATCCCTAATATATGACATTCATTTTACCTAATAGCCTACAGAAGGAAATGCAAGATGATGCCATATACATTAGCACATACACTTTGAAGAAAAGAAAGAAAATGCTTGTACAACAGGTTTATGAATCTGACAATTAACATAACAAAAATTCTGTGCATTTTCTGTGCAAGATTATGTTCAAAATGGCAAAGCTTTTGCACACCTCGTTTTGGGGATAGGTGCGTCGAAGATGACCATAGGTCGTAGATCAGTGGTTTAGAAGAGATCCCACACTGTCCATTCCATGTGCAAATATTTATTAGAATAAAGAAAACAACGTTTCGGTCTCAGACCTGCCACCAAGTTCGATATAATGGGGCTTAACAGGAAGTGCCAAGGCTCTCCATAGACAGGCTCTGGTGAGACCTCAGCACAGACGCCTGCAATGCAAAGTAAGGTAGCTTACCCACTCCCCATACAGGGATATTGACTGAGCGATATACTTGAACTGATTAGCGCAAATGAAAGCTAAAAAGAAATACTCCGACATTTTTGTTTTGTTTTTTTTTGCGAACACTCGTGCCGCCCTCAGCGGCTGCCCAAAGCCTAGGCTAGCCTACTGCCCGTAAGAAAAAACACCCCTAATTTAGGATGTTGTAAAATAACAAAGTTGTTGGAGGTTTACATAGGTTAAACTATGCTAAGCTTTACTAAGCTTTATTTTAGGTACCTGATGAAGGTCTGAAGACTGAAATGTTGTGTTCTATATCTAATAAATATTTGCATGCCGAATCAGTGTTGGGATCTCTTCTAAACCACAGACTTCCTCCCTGCAACACGACTGCATGCAAGTTATGAAGGTGGTATCTTCGCGATCTCGTAGAGCTGTTGAACTTAAAACGTAGTACCGCAGAGTTTACATTGGGCGTCTTTGTCATCATTAATTCATTTGAAATGCTCCACACTCCACTCCGTTTTGACCGCCTCATGTTTGGTTCCTTTTTTGCCGCCTTAAGTTTGTGGCGGGTCTCTCGCAGCCCGCGTCAATCTCGTGTCACGTTCAAGTACGTCCTGTGGAAAATTTTTATTTAATCGAGTAAACTCTTATCGACTAACCGTTTACATCCATAGTCGGTACAAAAAATAATCGGTTCTACCTAGATCGAGTTGCTGCACCCAAACAGCTACAGTGCTACACTTTGGGGCCATGACCATGAAAATGTTTTCATACCAACAGTACTGAGCTCGAGAAAGAGAGACCTATGTGAAAAATCGCTGGAATTCTCCTTTAAGCAAACTCTGACATTTTAATTGATGGCATGACGGTTGACTAGTGCTATATTGCTAATGTGACCAAAACGGTAAGCTTTAAGCATCCGGCTGCAACAACACGCTCAGAAATTGGGCAGATTAGAGCATCTGCTTTTCTGTAACAATGCAGTTTGTTGACCACTCTTTGCCTTGCTAGCTCGTTAGTTTGCCAGCAAAGGTAAACAAATATGGACTTACCCGCAGTCAATTAAAGGAAAAGGTAGGATTTGAATGAACTAGACAGTGTTGACAACTATTTCAAATGGAAAGTAGCTAAAGCCAACTCCAAAAGTCGCTAAATGTTGCTAGATGACGTCACACACTAATTTGCATATCAATTACGTCACCAGGTCGTGACACCCCCAAAAAAAAACGGTGATGGCCCTTTAATTCCCCTTTACACCTGTTTGCTTTTCTCATAGGCCTACTCAAATATGCAACTTTATGAGCCTAATTTAAATATATTTCATTTAATATACTGTATATTAGGGTAATTGATACACTTCTGTACATCTTGTCATAGTATAGCCTACACCAGAATGAGCATTAAGTGGCTGAAAATCAGCCATTTCCAACCTATTCCTAACTGCTGCATTTGCTTTGCACAGCTTGAAGTCTGATTATAACTTCACCATAGGCTACACACAATTTAACCTGCTAAATGGCTATATTTTGGATTTATTTAGTTAATGTCACATCGACAGAATTGTTTCCCCCTCAGCCGACAGTCTGTCCTGCATTGACAACATTGAGGCTACATAGCCTAAACCAGTGGTCACCAAACTACGGCCCGCCACCTCATTTTGGGTGGCCCCCCAAAACATGTCTGTGGTATGTAGCATCCGGCCCACACGTGAGTACGACATCGTCAAACTATAACCTCCGCAATTTCCCCCATTCATTCTCTATGGTGAGTCTTAACAGTACACATGTAATACTCTTTTTGGCCACTGGTGGTTGTTTTGGCACTGTTTCGCGTTTGCCATCAAAAACGGAATGAAATGTACAGGCCTACCTGCAAACAATGTAAGAGGCCCATGCTGACTGCATCAGTGATGTGTATTCAAAGACACAGAGTTCAGAGTTCACACATTTTTAATAAAATATACTTTTGGGACTCCCTGCTAATACTTTTGGGAATGCAAAAGTATTTTTATTAGTAGGCCTATTATTTCATTTGAGCTACATTTTACACTGATATGGCATGATGGCAATATAAACACAGCTAACAATAGTATTAAATTGCAATAGCCTATGATTAAATGCAATGGAATATTCAACTAAGGTAGACTGCTGTTCACAGCACTAAGCTATTTATGGTTACTGATATACTCCGAGTTTCTGGCCCTCTCTTAGAGCCAGGCATAGTGAGCTGGCCCTCGGAAGAAAAAGTTTGGGGACCACTGGCCTAAACGAATGCTTTAGGTTTTCCTAACTTGTATGCTCGATTTTGAACTTTCTGCTTCGTGAATGAAGTTGTAGCCTACTTTCCTTTGTTGAACGGTGCTGGAAAGCGTGACCCTGTTTCCCTGTCATCATGTCATTGCTCTCGCCTCGTTGACTCTGGTTGTTGCTGCATCTTCCAATAACGTGTCTGAGCTGTTAGATCTATAGAACATCTACTTCCATGGATAACATGGGCTGATACATAGGCCAGTCATTACTTTTACTCAGAAGAGTAAAAAGGGACGTTACATGCCATCACATCAGAGTCTCAAAAAGTCTCCAAGAACGCCAGAAAAAGTAGCTAGATTTGTCGCTATTCACTTTTTACAAAAAAAGTTGCTTGGGGGGGTCTGAAATCTCGCTAAATATGGCGACAAAGTCGCTAAGTTGGCAACACTGGAACTAGGGCTGTAATGATATGCCTATCGAAACCGAAATCATGACACTCATGCCCAAGAACCTGTGTGGCGTGTGAGAAGGCAGAATCGCGACACACTCCTTTCAGTGTTTCCCGCAGTTTAGGCTTAAGCAACACACGTCTCCCGCCTTAACTACCGGTACATTGTCCAAAGATAAATAATTAATAAGTGGCCTGTGCACAGAGGGAAGGGTCAAGTGCAGGGCTTAAAGAAGCAGCGTAAATCAGTCCTCTGTAAGAGTAGAAATTGTATCTATTTCCGAAACACTATTTCTAAACGGAATATGGCAAAATAATCTTGTTTTCTCGATCCTACTGTTTTTGTGATCTATTGGAGACGAAATCAAGATCAAAATTTGATTAATTGCACAGCCCTAGCCTATTCCACTCTCTACTCCCAATGGTGAACCGCACCTGAGCAAGCAGACTTGTGCAGTTCCTCAAAAAAGTTAAAAGCTAAAACCCTTTACCCCAATAGACTTTCAATGGAGCAATCACGCTTCCTTGAAGTACTGTTCATGTGAATATTGCCTTTCTCCATACACGTCACATGCATTTTTGAGGACATGCACTGGTGTTGGGTGGAGAAGCAATTGCAGTTATAAACGTCAAATCCACTGATGCTTAAAGGAGAATTCCGGTGTGATATTGACCTAAAGTGTGTTGAAACATGATGCCGAGTGTAGAGATGCACCGATATGGAATTTTAGGGCCGATATCGATAACCGATATTTATTGGTTTGTTGTGGCCGATACCGATACGATAACCGATAATATTCCTCTTGAAAAAAAATTGTGAAAAGTGATTTGGGGAAAGCATTTAATAAGCATAATTTTATGGCAGTAATTTTACCTACCACCAAATGATGGACAGAACTCATAATAGTCCTCAATAGTGCGGCAGTCAACAACAGTAGCCTAGCCCTACAGTATGTGTGGCTCCTTTAAGTAAACCTGACGTCAGTGAATTGCGAGTGAGTAGCTAGAGAGTATGAATCGTTTTAATTAGGACTAAACACTCATAAACGGCTCAGCTGGGAATAAGCTACAGTATAGTGACCAAATCAGAGTTAGAGATAAGGGAAACTTATGTTTAGTTTCAACTGAATAAAGCTGCAACTCCTCAGACTGTATCTTATGTCCGTCTACTCTATTGCGCACAACCTGCTGCAGCAGAAATGAAAGGGTTAGCCCCCGGTTTTAATAACTTATTATGATGACCTGTCTGGAACTGAAGCAGGAATGGTTAGCATATTTCTAGGTAGTAATACAAAACCCAAGCTAACGTAATGCAAAAATAATACTAAAACACAACTTAGAACTAGGCCTACTTATGTACTTGTCCCACTAACGAGTTTGTTTATTTGTTTCCCCGATCAGCGCGGTAAAGTGCAAACACACCAGCACAAGACGGCTCTAGATAGGGCTGAGCTCCGCTCTGGTAAGGTTAAATGGCGGATCATTCACGAGACTATTTTGAGATGCACAGATTCCCAAATGAACGCATATCCACAGATTTTGTTAGAGTGGTGAAATACATTCACACCGCTGACATTATATTGAGGAAAAAGTATAACCAAGCTCAAGTAGCTCAGTGTAGCCAGACGGACCTTACGTAGGCCTAAATTAGGACTTTAAAAAATATCGGCGCAAATTATCGGCCAGAATTCTGTTATCGGACCGATAATAATATTTTCATTTTTTCACTTATCGGCCAATAATATATTGGCCGCCGATATATCGTACATCCCTAGCCGAGTGTGAACGTATGTCTCATAGCTCATCTCGGCTTGTCCCCTGCACTCAGAAATCTGGCGCTAGTTAGCCGATGCTACCAACAGTTTTTCGATGGGGTGCCTTGGGCATCGGCCTAGCCATGCAAATAAATCACTGTTTTACACCATTTACGAGGCTCAAAGTAGCTCCATACTTCATTGGTAGACTTCCGAGGGCCTTGACATTTAAAATGAGACATTGAGAACTTTGCATCATGGACCAACAAACTGTCGCTGTTAAAAGTCCACCGAGTTGCTGATCTACAAGATCGCCCACGACTTCGGACTGTTGCTTCCAGTGCAAAAATAATTAAGTGGACTGGAAGCAACTGGAATCCATGCATTTCCATAGAATTATTTTTGGAATCTGATCCCTTATACCTGTTCATTTGTACTCGTCGCTCGACTTATCGTGACTAAATTCAAGATGGCGGCTAATGGTAAACTTCGTGAAGGTATTGTCTGTATAAATCGATTGTATAAATCGAACTTGGAAAAAGCACTGGTAGTTTATTTACAAGACGATTTATACAGACAATACCTTCACGAAGTTTACCATTCGCCGCCATCTTAATTTAATCACGATAAGTCGAAAGGACGAAAGTAACCGAACAGGTATGATAAAGGATCAGATTCAAAATAATTCGTGAAATGCATGGATTTCAGTTGCTTCCAGTAGTAGCAACTGGAATCCATGCATTTCCACGGAATTATTTTTGCACTGGAAGCAACAGTCCGAAGTTGTGGGTGATCTTGTAGATCAGCAACTCGGACTTTTAACAGCGACAGTTTGTTGGTCCGTGATGCAGTTTTTCAATGTTAGCATTAACGTTAGTCTGCTCAATCCAGACTCCATGCAGTTGGCATGGCAGCTCACAGGTCAGAAACAGCTCGGCGGCCTCAGCAGATCTTTCACAGAGTAGCCTAGGTCCAGCTGCTGTCCCGAGAAATCCCCTCGTCCAGACAGTGAAGTGCAGCACCGGCTCACAGATGGATGGGAATGATGTCAGAGGCCCAGGGCAAAAGCTAGCCATAGCATACACGAAAACTATCAAAAATAACATAAATAAAGAGAGAAAAAATGTAACTAGACAAATCAATATATAAAATAAACATGACATTACATAAAATTACAAACATTACATAAAAACATGATGCCAGACAGAGCAGCGTGTCTCGCCATCGTCCCCGTAACCTAGCAACTTAGTTAATTAGCTAATGTTTGTTAACAATTATGCTAATAATATTAGCAATGCTAACCATGTTACTTAGCTAACTTAGCTAATGTTTGCTAGCAATTATGCTAATAATGTTAACTATGTTAGCAATGTTAATGTTAACTAGGCTTACCATGTTACTTAGCTAACTCAGCTAATGATTGCTAGTAGTTATGCTAACTATGCCAACCATGTTACTTAGCTTGGTTGCTAGGCTGCTTGAGGTGGTTGCTAGGCTGTTGCTAGGGTAGTTATGATGGTTGCTATGCTGGTTGCTAGGGTAAACAAGTTTGCTATGTTGGTTGCTAGGTTGTCATCTTGGAAGTGGTCATAGGTTTTTGCTAGGGTAATTGAGGTGGTTGCTAGGCTGTTGCTAGGGTGCTTGAGGTGGTTGCTAGGCTGTTGCTAACTTAGTTGTGGTGGTTGCTATTCTGATTGCTAGGTTAATCTCATTGGTTGCTAGGTTGTAATTGTGGAAGTGGTTGCTAGGCTGTTGCTAGGGTAGTTATGGTGGTTGCTATGCTGGTTGCTAGGGTAAACATGTTTGCTATGTTGTTTGCTAGGTTGTCATCTTGGAAGTGGTCATAGGTTTTTGCTAGGGTAATTGAGGTGGTTGCTAGGCTGTTGCTAGGGTACTTGAGGTGGTTGCTAGGCTGTTGCTAACTTAGTTGTGGTGGTTGCTATTCTGATTGCTAGGTTAATCTCATTGGTTGCTAGGTTGTAATTGTGGAAGTGGTTGCTAGGCTGTTGCTAGGGTAGTTATGGTGGTTGCTATGCTGGTTGCTAGGGTAAACATGTTTGCTATGTTGGTTGCTAGGTTGTCATCTTGGAAGTGGTCATAGGTTTTTGCTAGGGTAATTGAGGTGGTTGCTAGGCTGTTGCTAGGGTACTTGAGGTGGTTGCTAGGCTGTTGCTAACTTAGTTGTGGTGGTTGCTATTCTGATTGCTAGGTTAATCTCATTGGTTGCTATATTGGTTGCTAGGTTGTAATTGTGGAAGTGGTTGCTAGGCTGTTGCTATGGTACTTGAGGTGGTTGCTATGTTGGTTGCTAGGAAGGTGGTGGTTTAATATAGTTGGAATGGCTGAACAGTTAAATAGGTGGATAGTTTAACCCATTCGTGCTGGATGCTGCATGACGCAACATTCTATCTCCCCACATTCTATAGCGCAGCATTGACTCTCCCGCTGGTTGCTGCATAGCGCAGCATGCTTTTTATTTCATGTTTCTAGGTGTACAGAGGCTTAGATATTAAGGTTTTGGTAGACGTTGACAATTCTTAGTATTTTTTCAGAAAACCCTCAGGAAATAAGGTTGTTTAGTCTAGAATGCCATAGGATTCTATAGGCGTTTTTAGCAGGCATATTAGGAGTAAATGGGTTAAATGGTTAAATTATTTAAGTTGTGGGCAAAGGAAACAGTTGAACAGGATGTGTAGTCTTAAGAGAGCCAGATTGTATGCTTAACCCTTTGTTGACGGACCGTTCAAATATTGTTCCTCCCGGAGCGATGGCATTGCGGTTGTTATGACGACAAAATATACCTCTGCCAATCGAAATTCAAAGAGTAGTAAGCTTTTCATTGTGATTGGTTGTTTTTTCATGTCGATATAATTGAGCACCGACCACATCAGCTGAGCACCACGAAGTTGATTCAACATGGCGTCGCCCTGTCGGCAAACACACACGCAAAGCAAGAGAATGTTACCTCATGAATGGTCAAAGTGGCAACGAAAATAATGGCAACATCGAAACTATCACTCTTTCCAGGGCAGGAGAATTTGGTTTAGGTCAGGGATTACAAGAAGAAAGTGATGCTGAGTTGGGAGGAAGGTAAATAAAACCGTGTAGCATGCATGTACATGCATAACGTTAGCTTATGGAATGGGAGAAGTGACGCTTCTAGTTTCGTATGCCTAATAAATCAAAATGTTGCCTATTTCTAAAATGTTGTCCCCAAACAACTTGAAGATGTTATAGACTTTCTTAACGTATCAGCAAAAACTGCTAAGTGAATGACGATTTTCGTGGTAGAATCGCGGTAGGAAATGTAGGTTTTGGTTATCTCTATAAGAAATAGCGTTAGCACTTGACATACAAATAAGTAGGCTTGTCTCCCGTATTGAATCAAAGGTAACTCTTATTTCACATGCTAGATGCTAGCTATGCTTAGCAAAACAATTTCAGGAATCTGCCCAAAGAAAGGAACGTATAAACTTGCTAGATTGCAAAAGAGGCACTAGACTACTTTGGTGATTTTATTCATTTTGCTTCCAACCCAGGATGGTTGCAATAGAAATCAATTTCTAAATCAGCAATTTATGCAGTGGAAAGGATTAAAAACTCAAATAGTGATTACATATACATAAACACTTATTTCATTGTGTCATTATAGTCAATCATTTTGAGTTCAAGTTATTCCACTGCACAGACCATCATGAGACAGACAAACAGACCAACACATATTAGCCTATATAGACTGATATGTAGCCTATTTATGAATGATTAATATACAAATTCAATAATGTACAACTTTTAAAATGATTCATATACAAATAAATGGTTTATGCATACAAACCAAATTAATTCAAAGAATTTTGTCTGTTGTTATTAGGTCCTAACACTGTAGTGCACATTGTATGTATTTCCACAAGAAAGAACTTGTTTCAATAGGAGCTTTGACAACATTCTAAATCACAATTTTACACTGATCACTAAATTTATCATAACTTTTGAACAGACAAGTATATTTGTTCAAATAAGGTTTTGTTAAATCACCCACAAAATTCACTGTATTTCATACACTCTACATTTTTCTCTTTCTTGTACACTAATATAGCAAAAATGGATTTTTATGTGAATTATAGGAAATTTAAATGATTTCCAGATATACATTAGGAGAAGATTTTCAGAGATAGCACTCTACTGTATCAAAATTAACCTATGTGTTTTACACCATTTTATAGAACTAGTCTTTCTTAGTAAAATGATATGTATATTTCATTGGTGGGATATAATATATTCGAGAAATATGTATTTTGTTTGTGAGGTGATCATCTGAAAATGGAATGGTTGGTACAGGCACCAAAGGGTTAAAGCCTGAGACTGGCAGTTGCTGCAGGTGGCCTGGGGCCTCATTACAGAAACTTCCTAACTCTGAAATCCTATCTTATCTCAGTTTAGGATGGCATTTAGGATTTTTGGTATTACAGAAGCATGTTTCCTAACTGCATTTAGGAAAGAAATCTATCTTAACTTAAGATAGGAATTTGGCCATTACAGAACCATCCTAACTCAAGAATTTCTTAGGAATCCTAACTTAGGATGGCACATACCCTGTCCTAAATACAAAATAACTGCCAAAACTGACTGCAACAGTATTGTTGAGTTGTTGCCTAGCCTATGACAAGATGATGAACATGACTGTTAGGGACACCATAAACCATTTTTTCACTAAATAAGTTAATTAAGTGAAAACTTAAAAATGTAGGCCTATAAGCTATGTGTTTTAAAACATTTATAACAAATAAATATTAATCATTATAACAGATTATTAGACTATTATTTATTATTATAAATATGTTTTTTTTGTTTTTCATCTTTTTATCCTGCACATCAAACAAATCAATATTGACACACTCTCTTGCATCCTACATAGGCCTAACCTAGGCCTATTTCTCTGATATTATGGTTTGTCCATCGTGAGAAACCAACTGTCAAAGATTCTTTAGAACACCATCTTTGCAATCTGACATTCTAATCATAGATACAGGCAGTCTCGTATACATTCTAATCATAGAAACAGGCATGACTGGACGATTGCCGATCTAACTGACAGTTACAGCGAAGCTACATCAGACGGCTAACTGAAGCGTTCCGTTCACGACGCGTGACATCCATTTTAGATGAATGGTCTATTTTTTTCTAACGTATGTGCCGCCATCACATCTGGTGTTGCTACTTCCATTGATTATAATGGAAGCTAATTGTTGCAGCAGACGCAATGTGAACGGAATGCTTCAGTTACGCGCCTGGTGTAGCTCAGCCCTTAGAATGTCTGAGATAAGATAGGACACAGCCATAAGTTTAGGAACTGCTTCTGTAATAGGAAGATAGGATTTTTCCTATCTTTGAAACTTAAGTTAAGATAGGACAAGCAGTTAGGATATTTTTCTGTAATGAGGCCCCTGAACACCTGGCACAAGATTCTAATTGCTTAATGGCCCTATTGTGATGTCATCAGCCCAATGTTAAGTCTATGGGGAAATTTTTACAAAGATGAAAAGTCATAGCAACCTGGTCCATTTGAAGACCTACGTTACAAAGTTTGAACGAAGTTTCTAAGTTAAACGGTTCAAGAGAAATTGCGTACGGAAAAAGTGGTAAGCGGAACAAACCTAGGAAGAACAGTACAGTGCATTTTCATGCACTGTAATAAGAAGAAGAATACTTCGGATAACAGAAAATATAGTGCAAGGCAGTTCAGTGCAATGATAATGTATTAATAGCAATATTGTAACTGTAAGATTGAAGTACACATGAGGTAGATGAGCAGAACAGTGTTGATTGACTTCAGTGTTTCCCATACATTGACTTATTTGTGGCGGCCCACCACAATATCAACATTGACCACCACACAATGATTTTCCAGGTTGTACTAAATTGTGCTTAAATCTGGTTAGCATCATAACCACGCTGTGCTAATTTGTTTAAAGCTGTTGCATTCAAGTTAATTCTGCAAACCAAACACCACAAATGGAATTCAATTCTCTGGGAAACACTGGACTTTGTTCAGTGCTAGAGTGGGGGCTGAGTGTTCAACAGAGTGACTGCTTGGGGGAAAAGCTGTCTTTGTGTCGGCTGGTTTTGGCAAATAGTGCCATATATCGTCTAAAAGAGGTAAGGAGGTTGAACAGTTTGTGACAACAATGCGAATCATCCTTGATTATTCATCATCAGGTCCCTTGCCACAGGTGTGTAAAATCAAGCACCCAGTTTATGAATGCAGACTGCATGGTGCTTGAATAATACACATGTGGCAAGGGACCTCATAGATACATTGACTGTCCACATGAATTCCAAAGATTGAACAAGACAACTACCACCCACCCCCCAGCCATTTCAGATGGTATATGAATAATAGATCTCTTCAGATGCCTATCAGTCATTGCATGCTGTTCATATTCTATGTAAGAACAATGTGTAGCAAACACACCATCATGGAATGGTCTCCTTACAGAGGAATGGTAATTTCCTCCTTGGGTTGTGCTGTAGGCTAGTCACTTGTGAAAAAGTAGAACATCTATACCCCGGCATTTAAGCCTTTGGTATTTTATTTTAAAATAATCCTACTGGACTAAGTTGCAATGTCTTCATTCATTATTTTGGAATTCAAATTATTTGCTGAAATGGTGCGAATGACTTCTAACCATGTCAATGTTTGTCTACAAAATACACCGCAACATCGAGAAACATTACTGGAGCAAACCATAGAATCACGTCGCGAATGCAGCATAAAAACTACACCTCCATCAAGCGTTAGCAGTTTTGCGTTGTGACTTCGCTAGTAGTAAGCTTCAAATCCAAGAGTCCAGAAAAAGCGGAAAGTTAGACTAGCCAGCCAAGATGCAAAGATTGAAGAAATTAGTTCTTCTATCCACCGAATTCATTGGATATAGGAGGAACAGGATGAGATTCTGAGAATGCAGTGAGAGAAGGAAAGGTAACCTAACATGCCTTTTAACCCAGTTGACGTATTTGCTGCAATATGCAAAATATAGCTGTAGCGAACCGGCACAAAAGTAGCCTCCCGTAATACTCCCATTTTATTCAAAGATGGAACGCTACTGACAACTCCAGGCTTCCACGTAGTGCTGGGCAGTATACCGGTTCACACCGTATACCGGTGTATATTTTCGTTAGGATATGAATTTTTAATATACCGCCATACCGGTGTATTTGATTACACAACGTTTGGAACGCTGCGCCACGCGACAGTGTTTCAGATAGGACTTTCTTCACACGCATGCATGGTGCCAATGCGAGGCATAGTGAGGGTAAACACAAAACACCTTATGTTTTTCCCCTAGTATGACCCTTAAGAATTCATTTCTCCTTAGGTAGGGGGTTTATTTAAGGGTGTTGCACAGAATACCTTAAATTGTTTCTTTAGTTAAGGAAAAACATTAAGGGATACTGCATTGAAAGGGATTTACCGTAACAAAAATTCTATTGAGATTGTTTAACAGCTGTAACTAGCTAGCTGGCTAGTAGGTGATGTCGTTAGTTAGCAACCCACCGAGCACAGTGAAGTTTAATGTTCTTATCATTCATCTCACCTTAAGAATATTTGCTGAAATTATCCAGGTAGCAAGTAAAGCATGTTATAGACATGGACTGAGCAATACTAGCTGGCTAGTTGATCCTGACTGTCATCAGTGAACCAAAACAAACTTTTTTGTTAATGTTTTGCCTAGCGAACTGAACCGAAGCTCATGGCAGGCTAATAAGACATCCACATCTACATGAAGCTAACGTTAGCCTACTACTAACGTCATGTAAACCACACAATAACAATAAGGCATGTTTCTGATAGGCCTATTTGACAGAGTAAGCATATTAGCAGAGAGGTTTTATTTTACATTGTATTGCACTACTTTTTGTATTGGTTTTATACAAGATGTTTGTGAAATTTGCACAGTAAAAGTTCTGTATTTTGACTGCAATTGTCTTTGCATTCTGATTAGGGATCGACCGATATGGTTTTTTCAGGGCCGATACCGATATCAATTATTACCAAAACAGGAGGCCGATAACCGATATGTAAAACCGATATTTCAGTTGTCAAAAAGGGGGGTAGATAGTAGCCTAGGCTATGGCGATATGCTGAAAACTTTCATTCAAAAGAAAAGCTTTTCTTTCTTCTTTTGATACACTACAACTGATGCATCACAAGTGTAAATCCTGTGTATCATGTTAATCCAAGAGCTGAGTGATCGCAATTATTTTCATAGGCATACACAATGGGCACAATGGGCTAAAGAGGATGCTTTGCCATCGTGTGTGTGAGTGCACGAGAGAGGGAAAGGGAGAGGAAGAGGTGCATGCGTGATGGCAAGTGTTACGGTTGAATAATTTAACAAAACAGTTTTAAAATAGTTCTTAGGCTATTTAAGCATGCAATTTGTGTCCATATGTAGGCTATAAGCTACACTTCTGTGAGCCTAAAAGGCACGTAATAGCCAGCTCAGGTCGGATTAAATTACGGCTGACCCTGGGTGCCTGTAGTCTTTTCTGACAGTCCGTCAAAAAGCAGCAACTAGACTTTTAGACGTTCGCTATCGCATAATTTAGGACTTGTATACTATGTAGGCCTAAGGGATAACGTCCGCCCGAGGTGTCCGTTATTAACAATTAATTAATTGACGAGGCGGATGCAAAGAACTCCCGGCAGCGCAGCACCGAGTTTGTAGGCCAACTAGTAAACGGTAGGCTATATCACGAACATGCATCAATCGGGAATTCGCTAAATGAAGGAGGTGGGTGCTTTAGGCTACTTATTGATCCGGATCAAAGAGACAATAGCTTACAAAGTGGTGTTTTTGTAACTTCACTGTAGATGATTGTGACAAGTTCACATTCCAACTTCAGCAATGTAAGGTAGGCCTACCTTCCTTACCTTCGAAAAATAGCTCCGTACAGCTGAAGCCCAGTCTACAATATGCCTCAGTGAGAATTCTAAACTTTCTCTGTGTTCAGTCTTTGATCCTGATTGGCTGCATTAAATTGCTAACTAACAAATCAGACGGTGTAGTGGGCGGGACAATGCTCTCGACCACAGAGTAGCAAATGCAGGGAGTGAGAGGCGCTTTACAGACAAAGTAGCGCGTTTCATTCTTTATCCATTTCAGTATCGGCTTATCGGTTTATTATAAAAATGCTAAATATCGGCCCGGCCGATAATTGGTCGATCCCTAATCACGATGCCTTCATGCAAAAAACGATATGATTTCCGACGTTTTTAGAATCGATACTTTATTAAAATAATGACGTTCTGTGTCTGTGTGGACTGCTCCCACTCTCCATGATCCTTGCACGCATCTAGGCAAGTGGGCGTGTCAAGCAGGCAGCTCTGAGTGAGTGAGTACGCAGCCAACGTCAACATAGTTATTTGTTGCCGACAGTCCTTGGCTTGTGGATAAAACAAAAGGTGAAGTGAAATCTGGAACTATTTCGGATAGTCTACATCGCGGATAGTGAAGGCAAGCCATCAGGTACACAGAGGCCCGTTTGTAAAATATGTTTCAAAGTCATTCAAAAGCAGTAGGCTACGCATAGAACTTGGCTAAGCACCTCGCAGTCATATCCCAACATTTTTAAAGAGTTCAAAGAATGACAGGTTAACGAATATGCTATAGAAAACACCACTACATGATTAGTGTCAAGTTCATCCCTTTAGTTTTAATCTAGCCTAACTGAAACGAGTATGGTTTTCTGGGATAAAGCGAACCTTCCTTCATCAGTGAATTTTGACAAAAAAATAACTAACGTGATGAAAACGCAATTTTCACACTAGTATAATATTACCATAACTTGCAAACGATCTATTTAATATTCGGTCAGTACTACTAGGAATGTTTGTCATGGCATGTAGACTGCAATTTGCCATCTGGCACTGATGCCTTGCCATTTTTGCACCTGGCCAGTTGTCTCTGTAAATCCTCCTGTGTGAAGGGTGGGTGCTGGGGTTCTTCCAGGGGGAGCTTCTCACAGCAGGCGGTGTGATCATTACATGGGTGTCAACAGGGCTGGCGCTAGCCATTTGGGTGCCCTAAGCACAAATGCTTGGTGGTGAAATGAAATAATAGGCCTACTAATAAAAATACTTTTGCATTCCCAAAAGTATTAGCAGGGAGTCCCAAAAGTATATTTTATTAAAAATGTGTGAACTCTAAACTCTGTGTCTTTGAATACACAGCACATGTTGTGAATATCCTACAAATAATTTAGTTCTCAAACTCTGAGAATTTTAGGAAGTGCTGAAGTTGTCTGAAATTACCACCATTCTAACTTTCACTCACCTTATGAGAACTGTGTGAACTCTTTGTATGAACATTTGAACGAGTGAATAAAAAATAGAAATAATTATCCCAGAAAGTCCCAGAAATATGACTTGAATAGACGTTAGTTAGTTATTAAAGTTATTAATGGATAAACTTTTAGAATACTTTGAGCACTGATGCAGTCAGCATAGGCCTCTTACATTGTTTGCAGGTAGGCCTGTACATTTCATTCCGTTTTCGATGGCAAACGCGAACCAGCGCCAAAACAACCACCAGTGGACAAAAAGAGTATTACATGTGTACTGTTAAGACTCACCATAGAGAATGAATGGGGGAAATTGCGGAGGTTATAGTTTGACATTGTCGTACTCCCGTGCGGGCTGGATGCTACATACCACAGACATGTTTTGGGGGGCCACCCAAAATGAGGTGGCGGGCCGTAGTTTGGTGACCACTGGCATAGAACAACAACTAAACTTATCTAAAGCTGTCTAATTTGGCAAAATCACATCACGTTCAGTTGCAGGGTTTTTCCAAAGTTCACCTTACCAAGAGCCGTTTCCTCATCATTTCATTATGTTGTTAAAGTGTAACTTGTAGCGTTACTTTTTCACTACACAATTAGATCGTTTGATCATAATTGATAACAAACGCCAAAAAAGCATCCTGAAATGCAAAGCAAATTAGGCTAATAGGCTAACGTTACCTGACTATATCTCTGATGGCTAAAAGAAATAGCAAGCCCAATTTAAGCATAATCAGAAATAGCATTGCTAGCCAGCATCAATAATTTGCAACGTAACACGACTTGAACATGAACATGGCTAGTAGGAGCTTACGTTACAAAGTTTATTGATGGTAGTAGTATTACATAGACATGCATACACGCAAGGGCTACAAACCTAACATTTTTTTATTTTTATTTAAAACATTGTCTTACCTCCAAGCGACGCGCGAGCATCATCCCGCTGTCTCTTCTTTTTCCCGCCCCCACTCTTGGTGCCTTTTCGAGGCCATGTCTAAGGTGTCTGCCAAATTTGAGATTTGAGGCATAATCGAACAGAACACTGGGAGGTGGAGGAGTGGGGCACCAGAGGGAGACTGGAGAGAGGGCCGCATAGGAGATTCACCTTTTTCTCGACTAATTTGGTCTAGGCCTATATTACTTTTGCATATTAACATTCTTTAGACATATTTTATTTGTTATTTATACTAGTAGCCTATTGCATGGGTTCCCAAAGTAGGGGTCGTGACAGGGTGGGTCGCGAAATGATCTCCATAAATCAAATAAATTGGGAAAAAATAAAATTCAGAAAAATTCAGCCATAATTGTAAAAATGAATGTTAAGAAACATGGTAGTTAAAATTAAAATAAAACTATAGATTTTCCTCCTGAGTTGATTACAACAGATTAACGACAGCATCATTTGCTACCTCAAGTGTAGGTCACTTTACGGCTCCACAGTAGGCCTAGGCTAAACATCACAAAGCGGACCAGTAGATTTTCTCTGAACTAGCTCATTGGTGATTGTTTGCTGATTTTTCAAAAGGAAACGTTGGTTAATACCGAGCAAAAAAAAGACAGAGAGGCCAGCGGAGGAGGCAGAAAGGCCAGCGGAGGAGGCAGAGAATCCGGCGGAGAGGGCAGCAGAGAGGGCAGAGAAGCTAGCGGAGAGGGTAGCATAGGAGAGCGGAGAATCGCCTTGGCCATCGACCTCTGGCACGGGAAGAGGATCTGGCGCGGGAAGAGGAGCCCACCATAAGGGGGTCCATAAGCAGTCGGATCAGCCTTCCTCCAAGTGTCGCAAATATCGAGAGGAATATTTACAGTATGGATTCACATGCGTCGTTGTCAACGAAATACAACATCCCCAATGTGTAGTGTGTACAGAGGTGCAGACAGATTTTTTCTGCAGAAAGGATTAAGAGTTGCAAGGCCAAAAGAAAATCCTAATTAACCAAACAACAATCCCAACCAAAGCTCAAAAGGCTTCATATGAGGTGGCATATTTAATTGCACTGGCAAAAAAGCCACACACACAATCGGGGAAGTGCTAATAAATCCAGCTGCCATCGTAATGCGCAATGCATGGGCATAAACTGGCCCGTGAGCTGGAATCAGTGCCGCTGTCTGACGGGACCACTTCCCGGCGCATCACCGATATGGCCCAGGACATTAAAGAGTCAGCTGATTGACATAGTGAAGAAAGGGAAATATGCTTTACAGTTAGACGAATCCACGGATGTATCAAACTGTGCCCAGCTGCTTGTTTTCGTTAGATATAGTTTTGATGGAAAACTTAACAAGGACCTGCTATTTTGCGCTCCGCTGGAGGGAACATGCACAGGCGAGGACATTTTCACAAAACTTGACGACAAACTGAAAGAAGAGGGACTGTCTTGGGATGAATGCATCGGTGTGTGTACAGACGGTGCTGCAGCAATGCTGGGGAAAAAGAAAGGACTTAAAGCAAGAGTCTTACAAGTGGCGCCCCACATAAAATTCACACACTGTATTATCCACAGAGAAGCTCTTGCGAGTAAAACGCTCGACCCAGAGCTGAAAAGTGTTCTTGAGACTGCAATAAAAATGTCAACCACATTAAATCGCGTCCACTCAACACCAGGCTGTTTGCCACTCTCTGCAACGAACTGGGATCGCAGCATGAGGGCCTGCTGTTCCACACAGAGGTCAGATGGCTTTCGCGGGGAAATGTTCTCAGCCGCCTGTTTGAGCTGCGGGACGAGGTGCGCTTATTTCTGATGGAGCATGGGTCCCAGCTCGCTGACCACCTGACTGACCCTGAATGGTTAACAAGGCTAGCGTATCTGTCTTGCATTTTTGACAGACTGACTGGACTTAAAGCCCGTGTTGCAGGTTAACCATCACTGTTTTGTTTTTTTTACGTTTTTGGTATTAACAGTCTTTTTTACGCAATTCGGTGATGACGTCACGTTGGGGAGACGTGGAGGAAAGGTAGCCTCAGCCTAGTATTAGAACGATGGCGACTGACTGGAACGAGGAAGAGTTGGCAAGGACCAATAACATGTATGATGGCCCGCAGCCGTATAATTTCGAACCTGTGAGACGTGAGAGGGTAAATGAGGAACTGCCAAGAACTGATGGCCTTCAAAGCCAATTAAATCAGTCCGAGGAGAATGAGTGGAGAGTTGGCGAAGTGTCCTGGTGAGTTGCTATCATTTAGCAACGCAGCAATGAGCACTGGAGCTAGTCTACGAGCAGCTGTGCACAAAAACAACATTTTTTTACCGTCAGTGAATAGCACCGAGTGGGGGGGAAAAAATCAATGTTTTTTTTTCTCTTCCTCCAGTGAAAATGTTGTTGCAAACGTAGCCGCCGCGTGTCTGTCGCTGTCTTTGACAGGTGCTTGTGTGGGCAGTGCTGTCCCATGGAAACTGCGTTGGAGAGCTTGTGTTGTAGGGAAGTGAGTGTGTTTTGGTCGCTGGTCGAGGAGCTCACCCCGCGACCAGATGTGACGTTATTATAGAGCATGCATAATACTACATACTGTGTACTGTACCTGGTTCCAGCCACTCTTTATCACATTGATCCCCCTCCAGAGGGGGGTGAGCGCAACTGGAAAAGGCAGGGGTGTCATGGTCGTGGATGTCCTGGACATGATTGACCAAGCTTCTCCATTTGGCCTCCATCACAGCTGGGTTGTCATCTGGGGTTGAGGCTGCAGTCCAGTACAGATGGTTTACTATAGCTGTCCTCCATAATTGTAGCTGGTCACACTGCCTGTCTTTTGAGGCTGTATCCAAGGCCTTCCCCAGACCTGGTTTAGACAAATGGTATTAATTGACATGCAATAACAAAAACTGCTTCAAGGTTCCAACAATGGATACATACTTTTCCCAACGTGCCACACATCAAAATAATGCCTTGTTCCCTCAGGGCAGAGCTCTTCTCGCACCCATTTGGCAACCTAAAGAGTAGAAAGCAAACTTTGCGGATGCTTGCACTGTCTGGCCATTAGTGCATCAGCAAAAGTACAAACGTACAACCTCAGTGCAATTTATAAATCTACATTCTACATCTATAATGTATTTACCTGGTGATGTCTGTCAGTAATAAGGGTTGACAAATGCAGGTCCTGCCTCCTCAGCAAGCTGATGCTGCGCTTGAGCCCCTCAAGCTCACACCAAGAGCTGTTGGGGACCTCTGAGCTCTGCAACATGACATAACAGTAGGGTTGGGTATCGTTTGGGTTTTATCCGATACCGGTGCTAAATCGATACTTAAAACGGTGCCGGTGCCGAAACGGTGCCTGAACCGGTACTTTGTTTTTAAAATGTTTTAAATTAAATGGTCTAAAGCATGAATTGCTTTTTTTTTATTGATAAGACAAATTTGAACATGCAATTGAACTGTTATATTCAATTTACTATCAATATTTCATTGGTCCTACGAATAATACATTTAAATCTTAAAACAGCTTGCCATGCATGCACACACAATGGTAAGCTCTGCTTTCAAGTTTACCCAGTGTAGGCGGTTTGCCATAAGGTATGTTAAAACCGCTTGCCATAGAAATGCCAAGTCATGGACAACGGCATTTGCAAGCAAGCTAATCTAACACGGACTCTACTTTCCAGTTAATTCAGTGTGTTCCCAAATGCTTCAAGAAATGTCATGTCTTAACCCATAACACGCAATAGTTTTGAACATGTTAGAGGCTACATGTCGGTTAAAATGTAGGGTCTGGGCACTCACCGTTCGCAGTGCTCAGTCCGAGGGGCGGGATAATCAGTTGTCTTTCAAATTCCCTCTGCACGCAATAGGACAGCGGCAGCGCTATGAGTCCCATGCGTTTCTCACCAGCGGAGCTAGTTGTCTAGTTCAAACGTTTGCCAACTTAATAAAAGCTTAACTCGTGTCACACTGTTCGCCAACAGCAACATCCATCTTATTTGTTTTCAAGTAGCAGGGAATTCAAGCCAAACCGTTGCAACTCTGCCATCAATCATTATGTTAAAGGAGAATTCCGGTGTGATATTGACCTAAAGTGTATTGAAACATGATACCGAGTGTGAACGTATGTCTCATAGCCCATCTCGGCTTGTCCCCTGCACTCCAAAATCTGGCGCTAGTTAGCCAATGCTACCAACAGCTTTTTCAATGGTGGTGCTTCGGCATCTGGCTAGCCATGCAAATAAATCACTGTTTTACACCATTTACGAGGCTCGATGTATCTCCACACTTCATTGGTAGACTTCCGAGGGCCCTGACATTTAAAACAAGACATTGAGAACTTTGAAAAAGCACTGGTAGTTTACTTACAAGACGATTTATACAGACAGTATCTTCAAAGTTTTAGTTTGCAGCCATCTTGAATTTAGTCACGATAAATTCGAAATGACGAAAGTAAGAATGGACAGGTATGATAAGGGATCAGATTCCAAAAATAATTCAGTGGAAATGCATGGATTCCAGTTTCTTCCAGTAGCTGCTAACTTTGCTGATAACATTTCAAATAAATGCCAGTTAGCGCATTAGCAAGGACATTGTGTAAAATATAGGCTACTGTTGATGTTGTTTCATAGCCTTTTGCTTGTGTGTAGTTAGGCCCACTGCTAGATTTTGACAGGAGCTCGTGATATCGCTTTAAAGTAGGCCTAAGCACTTGGGCTCACGCAAGCTGTCAAACACTGTCCACTCGCCTATGTGGTGCACCCCTCTGGTTTATACATGCAATGTTTATGTTAGCTAACTGTATCTGGATGTGTTGCTATCAGAGCAAGACCTTAGAGATGGCGCATGACATGCAGTGATGCCTCGTATAAAAAAAATATATATAAAAAATGCTATTTAAGCACCGAAATGAGGCACCGAAATCCACGTTGTTATTCGATGCAGTTACTACCGTTTGCGTCGGCACCGGTGCCATATTACAACCGTGTTTCGTGCCCAACCCTACATAACAGTGTAAGTGTAGAACGTTTGTGGTGGTGAAGGAGGCGTGAATGAACAGGAGGGTTGCTGGTCCAAGCATTATAATACAATGTACAGGATTCAAAGTTAGAGAAGACATGATGAAGCCCTATGCATGGTTGTACTAGTGGAAAAGTGCTATATAAGTTGCAGTCCACAGACTTAAAGGTGCTCTAAGCGATGCTGGGTAATGTCACTTCTGTTGACTTTCAAACAAAACAGAGAGCTAGCTCGCTACTTCCTCCCCCTCCCTTCCGTGCTGCTCCCGTGCAATTGAAACTCTCCTAAATGCGCATCTCGTCTGTGATTTGCTGGAACAGTTTGTTATGTTTTCATGGACTAGGTTTGCCCAGTTTGTTTTTGTTGCCATTTTTGGAGCCTGGGCTGTCCACAGAGATCGCATTATTTTTACAGTGTATTCGGGACACAGAATGTTTGCAATAAGTGACATAAAATGTTTTAGCCTAAACAACGCGTGGCATCGCTTAGAGCACCTTTCATTTCTTTGTCGTATAACATCAGGCTTACCTGAACAAGTTGCACATCCACCATCTTGTTCACTCTCTCCTCTATCAGAGAGTACAAGCCGTACTTAGCAGAGTGCCCTGGAGAATCTGACCTGGGGATAATTACAAATTTGAATTATGTTTCAAGTTTTTATTAACCCGTGTCTGTAAAGACAGTCCACCATGCCAACATGCCCAGCCAAAAACTCCAATAAAATTTGTATCAACTTTGAGGGACAGCTATGACCATGCAGGATTATCCAGACCAAACGTGACGATTTTGCTACATACTATTCCTATTTATGTACCAGCATGCAAAATTTGAGCCTCCTACATGGTTTAGTTCTTGCGCTGTGGGCTTGTGAACTTTGACAAAAAAAGAGGGCCGAACAAAATCGACACCCCCTCCCCTGTAAAACTGGCTGTATCTTGGAAAGTATTGATCTTACATAAGAGTAATTTTACAGTGTGTCTCCTAGGTAACACAGGTACATCTGGTAATTTTTTCAGAATTTTTTGAGACCTAAGTGCGTGGGCCCTGGTTGAATTGATGTGGAATGACCCAACAGTAAAGGTTAACGCTATCAAACAAACCCAGAAACTAGGCCTACTTCTACTAATTACGATATGAGACTACCTGCGAGCCGATAAGCCATATTTGTCATCGGATGACAGATTAGTGCAGAAGAGAAGTAGGCTAACCTAAACTGCACCACTAAAACGTCCTTTCCATTAAGGTGCTGCTTACCTTATGTTCCTGATTAATAAGCTACGGAATAATACAGATTTTATTTGCTACTTGCTATATTGACAAACCTATAATATAGGCCTACATTTAATTAATGTTCAAAATCAATCTATGGGATTGGGGAAGTGGGGTTGGTTGTTGCAGCCAAGCTCGTCCCGGGCGGGCACAGATGACTTTCAGGACGGGCCCAGCCCCCCAAAGCCCCCCCATGACGCCGGGACTGCATGTAGTGTAACTTATACACAGGGGGAAAAGCACTAACTGGCAGAAATGAATAAAGCCAGCCAAACTATGTTCTAGTAGGCTAATGTGTTGAACCGTGGAAAATTCATAGACGAACAATTTTGGAGTTTGCACTGAGATATTGTCGGGTAGCCATTGAATATTCCGACATCAGAGATTGCTAACAGCTGTTTCAAAATAGCTGGGAACTTTCCGGAGCTCTGAATGGCAGAGGATAGCTAGATCATCAGACAACACAATCATTGTAGGCTGCATTATGGGCCATAATTTATGGCTTTGTCAATCAACATAGAATAGGTGAAGCGCAAGTTCAACAGCAAACAGGACTTTTCAGCACGTATCAAACCACGTAGGCTAGCCCAATGATCGCCTATGCAAATATACAAAACACTCACATCAAAGCAGGGTGACTTCAGATTTGCGAGTGCTGTCAAATCGATACGGTTTGCTCATATAGTCTAGTGGTGTGGTGGTGAAGTGTCATGCTGCGTTCAAGAGCGTAGTATACGTCCCGTAGTAGCCTGTATTTTAATTTAACGTCTTTAATGGTAAGAGATAGCACAGGGATGGATAATGAGCAGTTGTTTAAGATTAAATTACAATGCCAGACACCTTCAGATATGAGAGACCCCCTCAGGTTTTTGACTTTGTTGCTTTCATGGGAGCCAGTCCTCACTCTATGGGAGCTCGGCTCCCTCTGGCTCCCACGTAATTCGAGCCCTGATTTTAACGAATGTTCCTCCCTGCTGCACGATTCTACTATCAGACTTCTCACAACAGCCCGGGCAGATGGCAAACAGGGCCATGAGTTCATCTTTACAAACAATGAATTTATCAATGCCACTAAACGAGGGAAAAAAGGGGGGTGGACATTCAAACTACCAGATACACAAAAATGAAAATTCAAAGTTGGTCTATGTTGGTTTTAAATTATCTCACTTTTGGTGGGGGTGACAAGTTTGAGATGGCTCCTCCGCACACAATTCCTCCTCATCCTCGTCAGACATCTGGTCTTCTGGCAGCCATGATGAATCACTGATGATGACAGAGGGATCCTCTTCTTCATGATCAGTTTGTTCAGGACTAGTGAGGAGGGTGGAAGTTTGCATCCTGAAAGTTGTTTGAGTCCCCACACTGACCATCTTGGGCTTTAGGTTTACCTGCACAGCTGTGGCAGAGGCAGTAAACATACCCAAACATATGACAATCATGGCAAATCTAATAGGTTATGTTTTGGTGTAGGCTATGTTTTAATTTCATCAACGTGTATAGAAATGTCCTGCATGCAACTTGGCAACATATGTTTTAGACAGCATATCAACTACTCAAACATTGAATCATCCCAGAAATACCCAAGATTTACCGTGAGACCTTCCAAGGGGCTTCAAATTACATTGTGTCCCTGTGTCACAAGTGGAGGAGGAGGGCAAGGGGTCATCTATTGTTTCACCGACACAGTCCGCGGTCTCCTGCGTCGAGGCATCTGTCAACATCTTGCACAAAGAAATCCAAAAGGGTCAGCAACACGATCACGATTAAATACATATGAAAGAAAACCGTAATAGTCACTTTCCATCCACTTTAATCAAGCAGCCAAATACACACAATGTTGTGAAAGTCGCTTGGTTATCACCGTCCAAACACTAACTTTAGCCAATGCCCTAGTATATCTAGCTAAATATGACCACCTTCTGGACATTGCACTTTTGTTTTGGTTCATATTCATGTATCACGAAATGTGTCTGATATCAGACTGACCATAGTAGTGGGGCTTCTCTAGTAGAGGGCAAACACGGTATGTAGTATACACAGGGCTAGCTAACGCGCAGCTTGTAAACATTAGCATGAGACTTACCGTAGCCAGCTCTCGCTTGCGGCGGGCGGCACCAATGTTAGTGCTTCTTGGTCTTGGCGTAGGGCAGGCAGAGAGGTGCGTGTGCACAGACGGCACGGCGGTCGGAATAAGCTGTACCTCTCTGTACAGTCTCTGGCACAGTTATTTTGGGGGTCGCGGGTTTAAAAGTTTGGGAACCCCTGGCCTATTGTGATGATTTTTCACGACCCAGATTTTGTGGTGCCCCCTCAGGCACTTGGTGCCCTACGCGCAGTGCATAATGTGCGTGTGCGGAGCGCCGGCACTGGGTGTCAAACCAGTTGAAGAAACTGTTCAGGGAGTTGGCTAAGTTCAGTGGATCTGTGCAATTGTGCTGTCTTGGTTGTTGGCCAGTGAGTATTTTGACTTTCTGGAACGCTTGTTTTGTATTCATGTTGCTAAACTCCTGCTTTAGTCTGTCTCTGTACTGCATTTTGACTCTGATAATGTAGTTTTTTTGTCTGTCTGTTGAGTACTTTTGAGTGTGTCCTGTTTCTCCTTTAGGGCGTGCTTGATGTTAGGGGTGATCAAGGATTTGGAGTTTGGGTATTTGGTGACATTCTTCACGGGGATGGTGCTATGGATGCAGAAGTTGATGTAGTCCAAGATTAGGGTCACCCTCTCATCCAGACTGCCCTGGAAAATGTCCCAGTCCGTGCAGGCGAAGAGAGCCTTGTGTTGTGTTAAGGCATCTCCCGGCCATTGCAGTACATTTTTGGTTTGGTGCGGGAGAAGGAAAATAATGTGGTTGTCAGACGAACCGAGTGGGTGGGGGAAACTGGGCACTGAAGACGTTGGGAATATTAAGTCCAAGATGTTCTCCTTTCTTGTGGGAACGTCCACGTACTAATGGAAAGAGGGCAGGATATCACTGAGTCTGCAGTTGTTGAAATCAACCAGAATAAATGCTGGAGCCTCCGGATAGGCAGCTAGCATGAAGTTAGTTGGCACTCTCGGCTACTAGCCCTGCCTTAGCGTTAGCACTGGGTGGGATGTAAACACAGCTGAAGACCACTGTTGGGAATTCCCTCGGGAGGTAAAAGAGATGCAAGGTCACAGTCAGCATCTCCACGTCTGGTGTGTATCCTATTGTGGACTTCGATGTTATCACACCATCTACTGTTTACATAGATGCAGATCCTACCGTCTCTCTTATTGCCTTACTGGCGGGTCCTGTCGGCCCTAATGATGGAAAAATGATCAAGACTGACCTCGGTCTCTGGGACTTCTTTGTCAAGCCAGGTTTCGGTGAGGCTCTCTCCGCCAAGCACTTGGCGTGCAGCAGGTTTGTCTTGTTTTTGAGGAAGCGAACGTTCGCCAGTATAATGGAGGGGAGAGGAGGCCTGAATGGGCGCCTCCGGAGTCTGGTTTGTACACCTCCTCGTCTGCCTCTGCGCCTTGGTTTGATCTCTGGCGGGAGTGCTACTGATGGCCTTTGGTGGCAGAGCACGGAGGCCCAGAGATGTAAGAGATCCGCCCCGCTGTAGATGAGTGATCCATTTAAGATTCCATTTTAAATTTCCTCCAATTTTTGAAAGGGGACCAAATGTATGCACACCAACAAAAACTTGTCAGATGCAAGACAAAGGAACTAAAGGTAAAAAAAAAGAGAGTAAGGTGTGAAATGTACACCTCGGAAATATAAGAATATTAATTTTTTCTTGCTGTTACGAAAATGTAATATTTTTTATCACTTTGTTTTTATTTACCAAAGCTCATATGTTAGAAGAACAATATGTAATTGCCTTACATACCAGGACAATACAAACATAAGCAAAAACGACAAAGAAACAACAAAAACACAGAAGAAAATGTGAACCTGCCCTATGAAGAGGGGGGACTTCTGTAGTCTGTATATAATAAAGCCTGGAAGTAACTTTCTTTATATCACAACAGGACATATACTGCAGAAACGAGGCAGCCTGTCAGGAGATGTATGGACTTATAGGCACTTGTAATGACTTAATAAACCAGAGTCCATATATTGCTGCTTTGACTTTTTTTGTTTGATCGTCACAATAGTAAAGTCATTATTCAAGTCAAGTATTGTGGTGTTTTAGAAACATCTAAAGTTGCGCTCTGCCCTCAAATGGAAATACACGATATTAAGAGATGCACACACTCAATATAAACTCAGCTTTACGGCTTGGAAATGACCATTCTAACTATCCTGCTATCACTATAACTTTGTTAGTGTTAATTAACATGTCATTAAAGGTTAACGTTAGCTATACACCAACTGAAGCAAGCTGAAGCATACTGTCAGTAAATGGGTGACCTTAAAAAAGAAATCCGGCGAGTTTTCAAAGATCTCCATTTCTCGAGGTCACCGAGTACTGTCGGTACGAAAAAAACGAAACAATCAGTTTTACCTAGCTCGAGTTGCTACAGCCAGCAGCTAACGCAGCCAGGCAGCTACAGCGCTACACTCTGGGGGCATGTACATGGGAGCTCACAGATTACTCCTTTAATATTACAGAAAGGAAACCTTGGGTATTGATCAAGAAGATCAATTCATATTTGGCACAGATTTATGATGGTGTTAATGTTTGTTGCATATGCATCTCAGTTGTAACCCAACTCGTTGCATACTTCACCAAAATATCTCCTTCAGGCTAATGACTGTCTGACACATACACAGTAAAGTTTGTAATGATGGCACAAGTGGCATGGTGCCACGTCAAAACAAATAACTATATTTAAACCACTGCCAAGGCTCAAAATAGCATTACACTTTGGTGGTTGTGTAGTTATCACTGCAAGTCATTTCGTTGTTAATGCAAAAAATGGTCTAGCAATCATTTTTGCTCCCAAACGTTTGAACTTATCATCCATAAATGGATCTGAGGTTGTTTTTACTCAGAATTATTCCTTTTAAAGGTGATGTCTGCATTTCAGTTTCATCTTCATCTTCAATCTTCTTTAGAGAGATTGTGATATTTTAGCTCAATAGCCAATCAAATGACACCCCCCTCCCCCCATCTGTGGCATTGTGTTTATGTTTATGTCCTAATACAGACAGTTAGAGAACATGAATATTACAAAAAGTTCATTAGAATAAAACTGCAGACTGCACCATTTACTTTTTTGGACATGGGACATTTAGATAGATTGTTTAATGTCCAACCCTTCCTAATCTTGCTTATGCCCTGTCCCTGCAGTTCACACAGCAACTCTGTTCGCGAACATCTTTGGCTGCTTGGCTTGGTTTTGTGTGGGC